>NC_056751.1:169980564-170089243 GCF_019279795.1 Protopterus annectens | reverse complement strand
TAGAAGACAATACTATGCAAACGAGGTGGAAAATAGTGAATCCTGTTTATCCCCAGGGTGTGATGCAGATCCCAAGAGTGTATGTGTATAGATAGCTGGATGCAGGATACGAATATAGGTGAAAGCATGGGGGGGTCAGGTATACTGTATGTATACTGGAGCCCTGTGTCTCGGGATTGCTCCTGCCTAAGCACGCTAAAGCTAGGGGTGTGTCTATACCTGCCTAGTGCAACTGGGAGGGACAACAGCAGTAGGAGAGTAGTCAAGGTGAACAAGCTGGGCAAACAGCTGATAATTACCACAATCAGCAGATTACAGGCCCAGCCCAGCACAGAACACTACGATAAAGTGAGCAAGCACCATACCCTCGAGTTTTTCCACACTCTACACCACCGGTGTATACATGCGGTGAAATTTTACAAAACAATCCAATGAAATGAGTAGGGCTGCAGCAGGCAACATAGACCAACATGTGCAGGAGGCTGAGGGTGGTGAGGATGTGAATGCTGCCGAACAACCCTCAGTGAGGAGGCAGAGAGGACTGTAGAGACCCAGGGTAACCTACCAGGGGCTACATGAGCTGGAGATAGTGCAGCACTATGGGGTGGACAGAGACCTCCTACAGCAGATTGTTGAGCTGTGCCGGCCACACCTGACACATCAAACAGGCCGAGGGAAACCCATCCCAGTGGATACCAAGGTATGTATAGACCTAGATATACTGGCCACAGGTACCTCCCAAAGCACAACTGGGGATATCATGGGGATCTCACAGGCATCTGCATCCAGAGTATTCCACCAGTTCCTGGATGGCATGTCACCACATGCCAGTGAGCACATACATTTCCTCAACACATGTGAGGTGTTCACCAGCAATATGCGTCTCTTCCACCAAATGGCAGACTACCCTGGGGTAGTGGGTGCTATAGCCTGCATGCACGTATGCATCAAAGCACCACCCAATGAGCGGAGTAGGGCCTACATTAACCACAGGGGCATCCCCTCCATCAACTGCCAGGTCGTATGCGATGCCCAGGGCATTATACTGAATGTGTGTGCTGGCTGCCCTGGAAGCTATGACGATTCTGATACATGGCATCTGACACAGCTGTACCACAGCTTTGCCAATATGGACATCCCCTATGGTCACCTAGTGGGGGATGCTGGGTACCCACTGGAGCCGTGGCTGATGACACCTATCAGAAATGCACACACACCTGAACAAGTACACCATAATGAGGCACACGCACAGGCAAGACATATAATTGAGCGTGTGTTTGGGATGCTCAGGTCACGGTTCCGGTGTCTGGACACATCCGGTAGAGCCTTGCAGTATTCACCAGCTACATGCACCCAAATTGTTATGGTATCTGCTGTGCTACACAATATGATCCTGCAGAAACAGCTGCAGCAGGAACAGCATGGGGCAGGGCCACACAGCCCCCCACCAATACCAAGGCCTGTACAGGCACAGAGTGACTCAGAAGAGGAACTACCTGAGCCGGACCCAGTAGGCAAAAGGAGGCATGCCCAGTATGACCTAGCCTTGGCAAAGAAGCAATGCATAGCATATGCACTGACACAGTAGTTACCCAGGGAATGTCACCCTCTCTGACTCGTACAGACAGTAAAAGGGATGCCAAACATGACAATACCTATGCTCAGCCATGTATAGGAAGTCCGCTGTGTGCATCCAACATAGGCAGCCCTCCAGCACCATCCTTAGGTCTTGCACACCCTCAAGGTAAGTCAATCAACCTACCAATTGTCAGTTGTATTAGAATGTGTTGTTACCTGTAGCTATGGTATGGATGTGAGCATGCAAGGGAATTTGGTGGCCGCATGTTAAGGCAGTGGACAGTAGATGTCCATAGTGGCACCATGACATCTATAGCACATAACGGGGTCACCATAGTAGACAGTAGTCCACAGGGTGTCCTAACCCACTGCGGGTAATGGACTGAGCATCATGTGTGTCCATACAGCCCACACAAGTCTCAACCAGCTAGACAGGTGTAGACCAACACAGACAAATGCTGTACATTGGCCTCTGAATATGCCCAATGGATGACCCCCCCAAAAAAAAAACACACAGACTACAGCAGGCCAGGCAGTTGGATGTAGGTTGTGAAGGCTAGAATGTCTGAAACTAATATGTTGGTAATTAAAGCCAAGATCTGGAGTACACTGGTATGCCTCTAGCCAGCACAATAGGTAGGTCTACACACAGAAATGGAGTACCTGACATACCAGTACAATAATAGCAAAGGTGTACAAGTGTCAGCTGTGCCCCCCTTCCAATGTACACATGTAACAGTCAGGTGCGCCCCCCCCGGTGCTGTGTAGGAATGTGGATACAGTTGGATGTCCCCCCACGCTGTGCAGAAATGTAGCAACAGTCAATGCCACATGACCAATGGATACCCTGCAGACACAGCATGCCACCTGTCAGTGTACAACTCAGAGGTCGGCACTACAGTACTGACTACGTGGACATGTAACACATACAGTACAGTTGACCATACTGGGCATGCTCAAACACATGATGGTATGACAGCAATGTCAGTCAACAACATGCAGAATGGTCAATCTGGGCATGCTCACACACGTAAACACAAGACGGCCAGGTCTGCAAACACCAGTGCTTCGGACATATCTGCCGGTACATTGCTATACTGTTGGATGACTGTGCTGTATTGTATGTGTGTGATACTGTCTATTGTCTGTATATTTGCCATGGTGTATTGGTAATTCACATTAGCTGTGTGCGCAGGGTGTTGCTACCAACACTTGCAAAGGACGGTTATTTGTTTGCGGCAAGAACAAGGCCATTGGATACAGAGTGAAAAAAGCACATTGCAGCAGCTGGGAGCAGTTGTGCATGGGTTTGCGTGGTGTTAAGCACTGCTGACCTCTGGTTACAGCTTCTTACACTTGCTTAGACTCCACATTTCTTTAACAGTGCAATACTCACATACTGGTAGCCAAACATGCTTACACCCGCTCGCTCCCTCACTTGCACATGCACCAACATCGGTGCTTGCATTTGTCACTCACAGTGGGTGGGCGCAATCCCTTGTGATGCCTATTACATCGAACTACATGACTACAGTATCGGGTATGGCTGACAATTAGGCGATGGCATGGTGTTCAACTGTACGGAATCGGTGGCCTGTCCAGTGAGTTAATCATATAATATGCATGTTCCTCATACAATCTGCTCCAATCTGGCTGATACATGGGAACCGATACTCTGCAATGCAAACAAGTAAATATGTTTTGGGAACCACATCCGTCTGCCGGGTAATGCTACCGTATACCTATTGTAGGTTTGCCACCTTTTAAATTGGCCAAGGTGAGACTTTAGGATTAACACCTGTCCCACTTTGCGTGAGACAGTCCCTCCTTAGGCATATGTTTTATGCAAAAATAATCTAGACATAGCAAATGTCCTGATTACAGGACAATATTATATTGTACGTTTCTCTAATAGTTGCATGTAACAGTTATTGTATATATGACACTTCTATATGTTATGTGAAGTAGCATAAGCAACCAGACTGCTGCTAGACTAAGCTTTTATTTGTGTTAATACGTACAGTTCTGTACTATGCAAGGCTGTAGGTATGTTCTCACCTGGTACGTCTGACATTTCTACGGAGCAGGTCCCACTTTATCCATTTGGAAAGGTGGCAGCCCTATAGGACCTATATGTAGAAATGTCAGATTTGGCAAGGCAACACATACCCACAGCCAGTAGAAAATAGACCACTTCACCGGTTTGCATAAGTAAAGGTTATTCTTGTAGCATCATAGTTGCTAATACTGTTTCCTATAACATCTAGGTGTTTCAGATACAACATAATCGTTTTATGCAACCACTACAGACAATATATGGATTCTTTGCCCTAAATCACAGGCCATGTGCCATAATAACATTTATTTTTCAGGACACAACTGCCCAAAGGAGACTGTCCCTCGCAAAGGTGAACAAGTGCTAACCCCAACCAATTATGCTATCATCTACCTAAGGTAGTCGTTGGAATATGCACTTTCCATCACTAGCAGACCTCACATACGAATAGAGGAGAATGAACACTGAATCAGGGACACTGCATAACACCCTCAGGGACACATTTAGATGATTGGTACTATTAACCTGACACACTGACAGTCCCAGAGCATATGTATTCATACACATTTGTCAAGGTACATGCTGTTTATAACTCATACAAGTTGTCATTAGTCATTATGTGTATTCCGCCACCTGTCCACCTAATTTCACTAGTTCTGGAAGGGTTTAGTTGGGACTGTGTTAGATTCTGATTCTTAATCACGGACGTCCATGATAATCGGGTGCAGTTCACTGATATAGTCCCTATGTGTTCCCCCAATGGTTTACAGACTATCCAGTAGATGTGCTCTTAAGGTTTGGGAGATATGGGCGTCTGCTATACCCACATAGGAATATTAATTACTTCCACAGAGTGGGCCTAATACATCTCTGCCAACCAACACCTGCACACTTAAGCCCATTATTGCATACCCATGATTCCCCTACCTAACACCCCTCTACAGCACTCATCCTTACTGTGAGCGCAGCTGGGGTATGAACACACCCCTACACACTGCACACTCTCCCCATGTCGGGACACATGTCATACATTTTATCAACCCAAGTGTTATCAGACTTGCACAACCTACTGTTCCGTGTACATCTACATTCTAGTCGCATCAATCATTATTGGGTTGCCTATAAGGGAAATTGTTGGTGTCCCACAAGGGACCCCGTGATCCATGTTTAAAGTGTAGACCTTTCAGATCTCTCCCACTGGTAGTTTCCTGCTGGTGGTCTGGAAAGCAGCGGTGTATTTACCTTTATTGCATGTCTGTATGTCTCACCGGCCTAGCTGGGGGGTGTGGGAGGTAGAGGTCAGTTTATTGGACCTCCCACTAACATATGCCCGGACTGAACATATGTTACCCGTAATTGCTCTAATGTAACCTAGGTATGTACATGTGTATATCTACAGTAACATATATATATATTATATATATATATTTTTGTGTGTATATATGTATATATATATATATATATATATATATATATATATATATATATATATATATATATATATATATATATATATATATATATATATATATATATGTTGTCATTTGTCATTATGTGTATTCCGCCACCTGTCGACCTAATATCACTAGTTCTGGAAGGGTTTAGTTAGGACTGTGTTAGATTCTGATTTATAATCACGGACATCCATAATAATCGGGTACAGTTCACTGATATAGTCCCTATGTGTTCCTTCAGTGGTTTACGGACTATCCAGTAGATGTGCTCTTACGGTTTGGGAGGTATGGGCATCTGCTATGCCCACATAGGAATATTAATTACTTCCACGGGGCAGGCCTAATACATCTCTGCCAAACAACACCTGCACACTTAGGCCCATTATTGCATACCCATGATACCCTACCTGACATCCCTCTAAGGCACTCATCCTAACTGTGAGCGCAGCTGGGGTATGAACACACCCCAACACACTGCCCACTCTCCCCATCTCGGGACACATGTCGTATGTTTTGTCAACCCATGTGTTATCGGACTTGCACAACCTACTGTTCCGTGTAAAGCTACATCCTGGTCGCGTCAATCATCATAGGTTTGCCTACAAGGCAAATTGTTTGGTGTCCCGCAAGGGACCCCGTGATCCATGTTTAAAGTGTAGACCTTGCAGATCTCTCCCACTGGTAGTTTCCTGCCGGTGGTCTGGAAAGCAGCGGTGTATTTACCTTTATTGCATATCTGTATATCTTACCGGCCTAGCTGGGGAGGTGTGGGAGGTAGACGTTTGTTTATTGGACCTCCCACTAACATATGCCTGGACTGAACATATGTTACCCGTAATTGCTGTAATGTAACCTAGGTATGTACATGTGTATATCTACAGTAACATATACATATATATATATATATATATATATATATATATATATATATATATATATATGGATTCACTTCATAACACTGAAACTTCATAATACTGAAAATGACAAAACTTCATAATACTGAAGACCAAAATACTGAAAGCTCAAAATACTGAATACTCAAATTACTGAAACTCAAAATACTGAAAACACATATTGTCGTAAGCTCAGCTTAAACAACATAAATCATAGCAATTTCTACCAAATATATGCAGGGGCAAGCCCCTGCCCCACACCCCTGCTAATTATATATCTGCTCCAAGATTGCACTTAACTACACTATGTGCAATCTTGGAGTTGATATATTTAATTAGAGGGGTGTAAAAGCCCCCTGCATATTTGGTAGAAATTGTTATGATTATGTTTAAGCTGAGTTTACGCATAATATGTGTTTTCAGTATTTTGAGCTTTCAGTATTTTGGTTTCAGTGTTTTGAGTTTCAGTATTTTGATATTTCAATGTTATGAAGTGAATCCATATATATATGTATATTTTATATATATATATATATATATATATATATATATATATATATATATATATTGTGTATATGTGTGTATATTTCTATATATGTTGTATGTATATATATATATATATATATATATATATATATATATATATATATATATATATATATAGGTTCATAGGCTCATAGGTTCATACTAGGCTATCTGCCCTAGGGCATTTATAAGCCTAGCCAGAGTGTGTTTGGCTTTCGCCACCCATTTTAAATGAATTTTGCTATGCCCTTTTTCGAGGTTAGTATACTGTGCCTCTGTCTAACAGTGCCACAGAAGTGATACCCGGGGTAAACCTACGTTCTCCCATCCACTCATCAAGGTTCCTCTTGAAGAGAGTCAATGAGGGACTCTGCCTAACCTTGACTGGGATTTTATTCCAGAGTGAAGGGAGCCTCTGGGTTATGAATCTGTCCCTCCAGCAAGTCCTATTTATTTCAGTGCTGAGGTTCAAGTCTCTCGAGTGTGTAGCTCGATGGGATTTGGATTTTCTGAGGTGCAGCATGTCCATTAATTCCGGGTTGGACATGGCTTTATACGTCAGGCACAGATCGCCTCTGACCAGGCGGTATGCCACTGAGTAGAGCTGGAGTTTCTTCAACCGGGCAGCATATGGCATCTGTTTGAGCCCTTTGATCCTCTTGGTGAGGTACTTTTGGGGTCTTTCCAGTTGCTGCAGGTGTCTGGTAAGGTACATCCCAAAAGGGGCATTGTACTCAATTATGGGCCTGATGAAGGATGAGTAAAGAGGCACAATGACCTCTCCTGATCTAGATGTGAATCCCTTAATGAGTAGGTGGGCTATATAAAATGTTTTTCTAACCACTTTGGCCATGTGTTTTTCAAATGAGAGACTGCTATCAACTTGGGTCTCCAGGTCCCTAATTACTTCTTCCGTACTTAATGAATTACCACCTATGTGGTAATTTCTGGGCACTTTGTTTTTGCCAAAGGGGATGACTACACACTTTTTGGCATTTAGCTTGAGGCCATGGCTCTGGCACCAGTTGTCTATTTCTATGAGGCCCTTTTGTAGGATGCTTGTGTCAGCTGGAGAGTCGATTATGTCACCTAGTTTGCAGTCATCTGCGAACTTGGTCAGCCACAGTCCTTCCATGTTGGCCTGTACCTCTGAGAAATATATACCAAACGAGAGGTCCCAGGACTGTGCCTTGTGGGACACCACTTGTAACTGGTTTGAAGTCTGACATGGCTCCAGCAATTCTAACCATGTGGGTTCTGTCCTTGAGCCAGTTTGCAACCCATCTAGTGACATAGGGGTTTATATTTAAGCTGGTGAGCTTATCTATAATGCCAGTGGGGTTGTATCGAAGGCTTTTGCGAGGTCCAGGTAGGCTATGTGGACCACCTTCCCCTCGTCAATGGCCTTGGTGACTGTTTCAAAGAACTCGACCAGGTTTAAGAGGCAGGATCTGCCCTTAACAAAGCCATACTGGGTGGGATCCAGTGTCTGTAGGTCCCCAATATCTTTATTTATGAGGTCCATGATGATCCTTTCCATAGCTTTGCAGACCAAGCTAGTCAGGCTTATGGGGTGATAGTTTCTAGGATCCGTTGAGGCACCACCTTTGTGGAGAGGGACCACTGTTGCTATACGCCACTCTTTGGGTACATATCCTGTATTAAGGCTGAGATTGAACAGTAGTTTTATGTTTGGGTTTAGCTCTTCTTGGAGTTCATGTAGGACGCAGCCCGGGACACCGTCTGGTCCCATTGATGCTGTGTTTTTTGCTTTGGAGATGGCAACTCTTACCTGAGCATCTGAGATGTCAGGGGGGCAGCACTCTGCTGGGATAGATATTTGCTCTTTTGGTGGGGGGGGAGAAGTTTGCGCTGAACCTGTCTGCTAGGATGTTGGCAATGTCTGTGGGTTCGGTGTATTTTTTGTCATTTTGGACTAATTCTGAGCATATCTGGGAATTCCCACCCAGGTTCCTAACATAACTAAAGAAAGCCTTGTGATTATCCTTAGTGTCCTGTGCAATTATTCTCTCGAAGCTGGCCTTAGACGATTTTATGAGTGCCCGTAGTTTTTTGCTAATACTGATCAGAGATGCCTTCCCTTTTTGGGATTTTGCTCTATCATGTAGTAGCTTTCTCCTTCTATTGTATAGTTTGTTTATGGCTGGGGTCCACCAGATAAGATGCCTGCCTTTGGAGGATTGGGTCTTGGTTTTATTTGGGATTGCATGATCCATGCATTCCTGAAGGTGTTTATAGAATGCATTTATAAAGGATTCTGCAGTCTGGGCCGTATTTTCCACAGGCCCAGGAGCTTTGAAGGATTCCACCTCGGTTTTGAGGAGTGTGAAATTTGCTTTAGAGAAGTTTTTCACTGTGGTTTTCTGGGCAGGGGGTGGGGTTGGAATGTGAATATCCAGTGAGATTAGTTTATGGTCTGATCTTACCAGTGAGGGATACACTTCTGGTCTGGAGCATAGAGCCCCCATGTTGGTGATGATCAGGTCCAGTATGTTTTCCCCTCTTGTGGGAGTGGTAACAAGTTGTTCCATAGCATTTGAGTTTATAAATTCTAGGAACCTTTGGGCTAGGGTGTTGGAGCTAGAGTAATGCTCCCAGTCTATGTTTGGGTAGTTGAAGTCGCCCAGTATAATGGTGTTTGGAGAGACCTTCATATTTTCCAGTGTTCTCAGGAAGGCCGAGTGGGGTTCCTGGATTTGGGAGGGTGGTCTGTAGCAAGCTATAAACTGGAAGGCAGTTTTACCCACTGTTAGTTGCACATAAATAGTCTCTGATTCTTCGTGCTGTGCCACCAACCAGGAGGTGTGGGTATCTTTGACGAATATTGATATTCCCCCTCCTTTTGTGGTTCGGTCCAAGTTTTGGGGCCAAAAAGCATGGTATGAGGTATAACCTGGTAGTGCTGGGGTGCTCTCAGGAGCCTTGAACCAGGTTTCTGTTACTGCACAGATATCGATGTTCTCCATGCTAAGGAGAGTTTTGAGCCCGTGCATCTTGAGGTTTAGACTTCTGGCGTTGAGTAGCATTACTCTTAGTTTCTTATCCCTTGTGATACCTATGGAGGTGGGTTTGTCTTTTGAGCCTTGCCTAAAAAAGGCACTATGGGGGTGGCAAGAGCCTTTGCCAATATCCGAAAGCCTAGGGGTGACAGGTGCAAGCCGTCCCTAGTGAAGCATCGTGGCTTGTCGAGCATGTCATCCCAGGCTGACAGGCATTGGATCCTCTTTGAATGACACCAATACTTTAGCCAATTGTTGAAATTGATCATCTTGTCTTCATATTGTGGCATCATTCTTGGTGAGGGTAAGATGCTACTCAAGGTCAGGGTCATACCAGCCTGGGCTACATGCTCAGATATATATATATATATATATATATATATATATATATATATATATATATATATATTTATATATATATACATACATACATCTGTGTGTCCGTTGACCAATACATTTCCCGGCCATATGCACTTACACATGCATATTGGGTTTTATATATGCTTCACCAGCATACTATTGCCTTAGTTATTATGACACCAACACTTCACTCCGGTTATCTTGTAATTGGTATTTAGCATGTTATACAGTGGACAGATGTTGCAATATGTTCATGTACGGATTACCGATGGTAATTGGGATGTGATACAGTATCATTTACCTGTTCCTTGTTTGCACAGCCTATTATTCCAGCTACTGTATTTGTTTGTCTGTGCACATTCATATTATTTATGTCAATAAATGGAGTGCATGTGTTACAGAGAATGTACTTCAACATATTGTCTGCATGTGCATATGCATATATACCTATTACGTACTAGCTGACCTACACAGGGCAGTCCATTGGAACTGGCGCAACCAACTCTGGCACTCCTGAATCCATAATCGCATAGCCATAGTTCCTCCACCCCACCCGTGTTGAGTTTCCATGCGTAGCAGCCATTATCCACCTGATATTGCAGCCATGACACACCTTTACACATTGCCCTCTCCAGAGTGTTTGGGGCCCTACACACATTTTGTACTGCCTCATCTATTCACAGGATCTCCCACCATTTATATTTGCACATACGTGCCTTTCCTGGTGTTATGGATTACGGCCATTTGCGGTTTACAAGTGTAGGTAGTCACAACATGAACTACAGTCCGTCTGTGTGTAATGTAGATGTAGCAGTTCAATGATGTTATGCCCACTGGTAGAACCCTGCCTCTGGTGTGAATAGCGGTGCTCTGCTCACTCTTGGGCAGCTTTATCTGACATATGCTGCAAGCACTATATAATACATTAGTTGCTCTAGATTCCCTATCACAACCCTTGTGTATGCTTTATTCTTACAGCGTTCATTCTTCAATTTTATATATATATATATATATATATATATATATTTCATGTCTGTAGATATATATCTATACACACACATATATATATATATATATATATATATATATATATATATATATATATATATATATATATATATATATATATATATATATATATATATATATATATATATATATATATATATATATATATATATATATTTATATATATATATATATATATATATATATATATATATATATATATATATATATCATCATCTTCTTTCGGCTGTTCCCGTTAGGGGTCGCCATAGTGGATCACCTGTTTCCATTTCTTCCTGTCCTCTGCATCTTGCTCTGTCACACCATCTACCTGCATGTTCTCTCTCACTACATCCATAAACCTTATCTTAGGTCTTCCTCTTTTCCTGTTACCTGGTAGCTTCATCCTTAGCATCTTTTTCCCAATATACTCCGCATCCCTTCTCAGCACATGTCCAAACCAACGTAATCTTGACTCTCTGGCTTTGTCTCCAAACCTTCCAACCTGGGCTGACGCTCTAATATACTTATTCCTAATCCTGTCCACCCTCGTCACACCCAGTGCAAATCTTAACATCTTTAACTCTGCCACATCCAGCTCAAACTCCTGCCTTTTTGTCAATGCCACTGTTTCCAACCCATATAACATAGCTGGTCTCATTACTCTCTTGTAGACCTTCTCTTTCACTCTTACAGGTACTCGTCTGTCACAAATCACTCCTGACACTCTTCTCCACCCACTCCATCCTGCCTGTACTCTCTTCTTATTTATTTATTTATTTATTTATTTATTTATTTAAATTTGTTGACCGGGAGTGTCTTCTTCACCTCTCTTCCACACTCACCATAACTCTGAACTATTGACCCCAAGTATTTAAGCTCATCCACCTTCACCACCTCTACTCCTTGCATCCTCACTATTCCTCTATCCTCCCTCTCATTCACACACATATATTCTGTCTTAGTTTTGCTGACCTTCATTCCTCTTCTCTCTAGAGCATATCCATCTCTCCAGGGTCTCCTCCACCTGTTCCCTACTCTCACTACAGATCACAATGTCATCTGCAAACATCATAGTCCATGGGGACTCCTGTCTGATCTCGTCTGTCAACCTGTCCATCACCATTGCAAATAAGAAAGGGCTCAGAGATGATCCTTGATGTAACCCCACCTCCACCTTAAACGCATCTGTCACTCCCACCGCAGATCTCACCGCTGTCACACTACCCTCGTACATATCCTGTACCACTCTTACATACTTTTCTGACACTCCTGACTTCCTCATACAATACCACAACTCCTCTCTAGGCACCCTGTCATATGCTTTCTCCAAGTCTACAAAAACACAATGCAACTCCTTCTGACATTCTCTGTACTTCTCCATCAACACTCTCAGAGCAAACATTGCATCTGTAGTGCTCTTTCCCGGCATGAAACCATACTGTGTGTGTGTGTGTGTGTATATATATATATATATATATATATATATATATATATATATATATATAGAATATAGAATACAGTGTTTCCCACTGGTGTTTCCCTTCACATTCGTTATGACTGCTGTATTGTGACCATGTTCATTTATATATATATATATATATATATATATATATATATATATATATATATATATATATATATATATACCTGTCTGTACATACACATACATATGCACCTACATATCTATTTACATTTCCCATACTGTTGAATGTCCACTGTGCATCCCCGATGCCTTTACCTCCCCATATTTTCGAAGGACATTATTCTGGCCATCACATAAAATTAGCGGCCCTTGCATGGCTTGGACCAACAGACACATCTTAGTCACCGGTTTGAGCACTACACCATCCATGGTACATTCTCCATGGATGGCAGATAGGATATACGACTTCACTACAGGTATTCAACAGTACTGGCAACAAATGTGACAGTTGGTTAGTGTACATATGTGTACGGACCTCTCAACCACTCAGGGACTAATTTCAATAGTAACAGGGACAAGGCAAGGACAATTCAGGGACAATCACGGACACTTTTACAACAACAACAAGTACTATTAACATGAAACGTGTTGACAGATTCAGAGCATATGTATTAATACTTATTTTCTGAAGTAAAAGACGTCTATTACTCTTAATTATTGTCATTATTCATTCAGTGTCATTCAACACCTTTCCTCCAGAGGTCACTGGTTTTAGGGGGGATTAAGAGGCTGGCCAGTTATTGTGCGAATGCTCTGACCATTGGTAGGGTTGCCACATTTTTATATGGCCAGGATGGTATATATTCGGGACACACCAGATTTTTTAGGCCATCACATACCCACGGTCAGTACAGGGTTTAGAACTTTACTTATTTTCCTAGATGAGAGCTTATTCTTGTAGCAGTTTAGTTGTTTATTCTGTTTCTTGTAAGATTTATGTATTTTACATACAGAAATAACTGTATTAGGCAACTGTTACATGAAATATGGTACATAGTTATTTCCTACAATTACAGGACATTTGCCATTGTATCATTCTTGGTCAGGACACACCTACCCAAACAGGGACTGTCCCTCACAAAGGGGGACAGGAGGTACCCTGCTTACGTCAGCACCTTAATCACCCTATATCCAACTGCCACTATGCGAATGTGTAAAATATATATTCTCGATAATTCATGTGGGGAGCCATGCATCACGGTCAGGTGTTTAATCCCGGGTAGTAGGTTCTGCATGACCTGCTGGAGGCTGAGCAGTCTCATCAACCACTACTGCACATACAACTTGTCCAGATGTCTACAGGACTGGATATCATGTCATGATACCAAGTCTGATGTTTACACAGGATACTTATCTCATGGGGGTTATCCAAAAATTGAACAAGTCAATAACCTTTGATCTTTTTGGATTTACGAAAATGTGATAGAGTTTTACATGCAAGAGATACATAGTTTGCAATCCTGACACTGCCTAGGGTGAGACTGCCATGATATGAGTAGTGGTCACTATGTGCAGATATGGCTGCACCAAGCTAGCAGCCCAAGTATGGCTGGATTTGGTGGACGTTCAGGAATGGGGGGTGGGTTGTGTGCTGTAGAGGGGATGATGGGCATTCAATTATGCATCCAGGTGTGTTGTAGTTGGATGGCTCAGTTCAGTCCAGACCATTATGTGGGTATGTGCCGGTGATGTTTCTGTACATGTGTATCGCACATTTTAATATTCATATGTTTGTGGGATTGTGTTCTACAGTATGGCCTGTCAGGTTGTATTGCAGATGTGTATATTTGTTCTTTGTGTTTCTTTCTGATTCACTCACTGCTCCCTCATACATCTCCAGTTCACCTATTGTGCATCCAACACAGTCTCCCCTTTGCGAATTATTACATTACCCATCCCCCCCACACCCATATTCCACATACTCCATCCATCCCTTCTCTGGTTGATGGCCCATGGCACGGTCAAGGGAACACATTGCGTACACTACATATCTCTGGTACCTGTATGGTTGTGAGGACTACCCTAGCATTTTTCACCTTCCACATGCTGTACATCACGCACATAGGTACACGCAAATACTTATCTTTTATGACATGGTAGGTAGACCCAGGTAATACCCGTTCATCTTTGGCCCATCCTTACAAGGATGCCTTGGACTGCAAATGGACAGATTTTGGGTGAATGCTCTGACCATTGGTAGGGTTGCCACATTTTCATATGGCCAGGATGGGATATATTCGGGACACAGATCAGATTTTACAGGCCAACACATACCCATGGTTAGTACAACGGATAGTACTTTTGTTTTATGCCTAAACGTAAGCTTATTGTTGTAGCAGTTTAGTTGCTTCTTCTGTTTCGTTTACTTGCTTATTCTATTTCTTGTAACATGTAGGTATGTTACATATGGAAATAACTATTGTATGAGACTATTACATGAGATGTGGGACATAATTATGTCCTACAGTCACAGGATATTTCACATTTATAATGGTTTTGGTATGGGCACAACTGCCCAGAGGGGGACTGTCCCCACAATGTGGGACAGGTGGTAACCCTGACCATTGGGCTAAACTTAGCTATTGGCGGCACGCTAACATGATGCGTTTCGCTTCCACTTGGTATAACTATCAACACTGCAATAGAATATGGGCATGGGGTTTTAAATGTCATTTTTTCAAGGGATGGGGACTCAATATTCAGCTACATGCATTTGTGTTTGCTTCTTATTTTTGTGTTTGCAAAACTGTCTTGCATGCTTTGCATACGTTTCAGTATCCACTGACACTAACAGGTGTGATTACTATTGGAGGCAGGCTGTAATATTCAGCATTTTAGGTTGCACATAAACAGCTGACATGTCCACGCCTCCGTGCGGGGCTTCGACATGCCCCATGCACTCGCGCATGTTTCCTATGCATGTGGATGTGGCAGCAGTGTGCCTTCATTAATATGCATATGGCGCGACTGCACCATCTCTACACCACACGGTCGGCACAAGCCTAACGCCGGCCTTGCGCCGAGCTTCATGAATCCAGGGGTACATGTAAATGCCTTAGCAAATGTGGGTCTAGGTGTCTGCTTTGAATTGTGCATGATGGGTGCAGCGTGTTTACTACTGACAACCTTATTGACATTAGGAGTACTTTTATGTGAGAGCTTTGCCTCCAATGACATTGTGCAACTACATCTCTCACATACCATATCAGTTTGTTTGAGAATTAACTGCTTGTCAGTAAACATGTGGCAATTTCTACATTGCATCAGGATGTCCATATCCAGCAAGCCGGTAACAGAGATAGTAGGAATGTTCTTATCCATAGCAACATACCCTTTTTTATTGATTAGACAGTTGGAATGAGAATATAAATCACTGTCAGGAGTATATGGTTTGCAACTATGTGGACAGTGCTTGTCACTGCAAACTAGTTGTCCTGTGTGGTATTGGAGAAATTTCAATTATGCTTTTACAGGAAAAATGTCACTCAAAGTGTCTCAGTCTGTACAGAGCACTGCCAAACACTTGAGGGGAAACTAATACATAGACCCTGAAAATTTAAGGATGAAGTATTTAGGCAGATATTCTGAAGTTAGAAACAAATCAGGCAGTACTTACTGAAAACAAATAATTAGCTTGTCAAGAATGATGAAAAAAGAGGGTAGTCACATGAATGGCTACTGCCTGGCTGCTACTAATGCTCGAATCACCACAGCTTCACTCTGTTGGGATAAAATGCTCCTTTGCTTCTTCTCTCACCAGAAGCAACATGTTGGCACCAATCCCAAGAAGTGAAACAGGCCACAGCCTGTTTGGTGATGCATAGTTTTGTCCCAGATGATGCAAGGGTCTGTAGGCTTGTAGCCTTTTTCTTTTAGATGCCTCAAATAGCAACTAGATCAATCAGGTACGGTAGGCACAGACTCGCTCTCTAACCAGAAACAGTCAGGAAACAATGCACTCTGCTCCTTCTCTCACTAGGATCAGGATATAAGCACAGATTCCAAGCTGTCACCTATAAAGCAGTTATTAGGCTTTCTGGTGATCAGCAGTCTCCAGGAAATAATGTCCCTGTACTCCTTCTCTCACCAGGAGAAAACAGAAGCACTAATCCTAAGATGACCACTGAGAGGCAGAATGGGGGTTCTCCAATAACTGGTGGTCTTGCAATAGATGCTTAAAGGTAAGATAAAGAAATGTTTTATCCTAAACACTGCAGTGTGCACTAAGCAGTTAGATATGAAAGTGGATAACTTAAGTTTTAGCTGTCTAAATAGTTAAGTTTTAGTGGAGAGCCACTATTTTTAAAAGAGCAAGACATATTACAGATTTTAGCTATGTAAACATGTTGATAATTTTAAGATATGTTTTATACTGCAAAATGAGAAGGATTATGAGGCCTTGATACATATATGCAATCATTAGTCCAACGGGCTTTGACTATCAGATTACAGTTTAATAGAGGGAAATGCAGTGTTATGTATTTCTCTAACAAGCTGCCGAAAAAAAGTATTTATGTATCCACAACTCCCCTTGTGGAAGTTGATCAGTATAAGGATTTAGGAGTTTTTATTTCATCTAACCTATCCTGCTTACATCATGCAAAGTCAGAATGTATTAGAGCAATGAAACAATGGGATATATTTTAAGATCATTAACAATAAGAGATAAGGTTTGTCTAGTCACAGTATTTAAGATCTATACAAGAACTATCTTGGAATATTAAGTGTTTTGCATGTACACTCAGGGTCAGATAAATCTTTTGGAGGATATACATAAAAAATTTACTAAGAAAATTGTTTCTGTTAGGGATCTTGGTTATGACAGTAGCTGTAGATGTATTCCATCAGTTATAGATATGTACAAAAAATGCTGACTGACGCATATATTATCTTTCAAGATCCAATTACGAGAGTGATGTTTAACACGTACATGGTCTCAAATGGAAATAATCTGAGATATAATAATTGGAATTTCACAACACAAATATGTAAGCCCAAACTTAAACACAGTTTTTGTACTAAAAAAATGTCTGTGTGTGTGTGTGTGTGTGTGTGTGTGTGTGTGTGTGTGTGTGTGTGTGTGTGTGTGTGTGTGTGTGTGTGTGTGTGTGTCAGAGAGAGAGAGAGAGAGAGAGAGATGGTAACCATTTGAAAAGATGGGACACACATGAGCAAATCCCAAAACAAAAAGATTAAATGGCAAAAAAAAACATCCTACATATACTAAATCTAAGCCATTTCTCAGAATGTTCTGTTATTTCTGAGGTATGGCAATTTTGGAGCTAGTATGTATAACTTAAGGGATTTGGGAGGCTTGCCCACACATAGGTAGTGCAGGGAGATTTACCATCCCCTGCAACAAAAAAGTTAAAAGGAGAAGAATGATGTTCGAGAATCACTCTTTTCCTCCATTTCCAATCTTTTTTTTTCAATGTGTTGCCACTCGGCATTATGACAAGCCGAGAGAGACAGTTACATAGAGTCCATCAGGGACATAGATATCATACTTGAGGTGAATTTCTGAATTCCCATCCACTGGTCCAGGCTGAGCTTAAATACAGTTAGGGAAAGATTTCACTCTCATGGATGGAAAGTCTATTCTAGAGAATGGGGATTCTCTGAAACCCATACCTGTCCCACAAACATGTCTTATAATTCACAAACAGAGCTTTGCTCAAGCATTCAGGACAAAACCAACATAAATGGGATAACATAGACCCAGAGTCAGGGAAATGTTTCAATATTACAATAATTCACTAAAAAAGTTAATAGAACAATAGGTTTTGCATTAGCATGCCTTTTGTGAACAATAAGAAGCATGAAGATCAAATATCATTCAAGGGGCAGAGCAAAACTGTACAGCAAAATCAGGGACTTCCTACAAAATCCGCAACAGCTGAGAGTTATGGGGGTGGGGCAGATGCATTGCTTTGCACCTGTATGTATTATTTTGTTCATTTAATCACATTCAGACATTTGAAGTTTAGATAGTCAGGAAACATTTTTGTGTATGCCCGTGTGTATGTGTGTGTGCGTGTGTGTGTGTGTGTGTGTGTGTGTGTGTGTGTGTGTGTGTGTGTGTGTGTGTGTGTGTGTGTGTGTGTGTGTGTGTGTACATATATATACTCTGCATGTAAAATACATCCACAAACATCAGTTATATATCCTACATCACCAATGAAACATTAGGTGGAGAAACAATTTTTCATCAAAAATATAAAAAAATATATGCATATGCTAATAGTAAAATAAACAGAAACCAATTTAACATATACTCCATTATATAAAAGCAACAATGCCCTCCAGGGTGTTCTTTATAGGGGAAATAACATACAGCAATCCTGGGTGGTCCGTTCTTACAACTGTATAAAATTTCAAGAGTGTATTCTAATATTAACAAAAGTTAATTCAGGCCTTGAGTGGGCCTGTATTCAGTTTAATTTGCAAAGTAAGTTTTCTTTTTTCTAAAATACTACACAGATCACTCTGCCATCCAAGCCCTCACTTTCACTTTTTCATGTACTCAAAAGACAAATATCTTACAAGTACTGCATACAGTGGGATGTTTATCAAGTGAATTTGTTGATTTTTTTATAAATGGCAAAGTTATTAATATATATCCTCTGTGACAATCTCCTTGTCATTTTCCCATAACAGAAGCTGTCAGAAGAGGGACAGGTAACTAAGTAGATCACATTTTCAAAACTGCAATCGTTACAACCTTCAAAGGATTTCAGTGTTATTTTGCTATCACTGACCATCAATATGGAACCACTATAAATGAATCAACATTTTCTACAAAATCAACAGACAAAGTGCCCAAAACTATCAATGTTTAATCTACTAATTCCTGACATGGGGAGTTGCACAATTCAAACCCTTGCTAGCTGCATATACACATCAAAGTCAGTGTACCTTGGAGTAGGTGAAAAGTCTGAGGCACTGTATCATCAGGCTTGTTTTATATTCTCTGGTTTTGTTAAGTCATATAATTCACTATTACTTTCCTTGGAATTACAGCACAGAGCCTTCGATGTGATAGCATTATGACTGCCTGTGAGAGTGATTAAAGTCAAACAAACACTGCAATCTAAAAATGTGTTGATCAGAGGGATAATATGTTGTTCCAAAAAATAATTCAACTTTACTCACCCAAGGACACATATGCAGCAAGTTATGGAGAGAAGTCAGTAGTATTTGTGATGTAATCCTTATTGTACTGTACTGCATATCAACCAGGAGATGCTTACAACAACTGGTCACAGTATTGTTATACAAGGCCTGTAGCTCTGGTTGATTTGATACCGTCTTTTATATGCACAGTGAATAACATTGTCTGGTTTAAACAAGTTGCCAGTGACATACAAACTTCTGGAATGTGTATTTTTATTCAAGCTCCCAGAAAAGAGAATTTGTTTTATATACTTGTCTCTTTAAAACATATGTTTTATTTAAAATCAAGGCTTCACTTTACAGTTTTGTGTCTTCTGAGAGAGTACAATCTGAAATGAAAGTGAATTCCAACTGCAAGCGATAGGAACATTCTCATCTTTATTATGAATACATACCATTTAGCATGGTTCAGTAATGGACCTGTATTGTTTAAATAAGGGTAATTTTATAGGTAGACATTCATGGCATTGAGTTGCTTAGTAGATGCACAATCAAGAAATGTCAGAGAACTTAGGGAGAAACGGTAATATAACAATTAGTAAATAGGTGGTATAAATATAGCAGTGTATGAGCATGGAGTAGACCAATGTGCCCCCCCCCCCCCATCATTGCCTTTGGGAGCTGCACACTTCTGCTGTGCTAGAAAAATGAATTTTGCATTGGTCCCAAGAAGTTCGCAACAGAGTTTTCCTTTCCAACAAATCTGGAAATAGTGAGGGTCAATGACAGATCAAATACTTTGTCAGAATCTAAAATATATTTGTATGCAACTCCTGCCTTTGAATAATCCCAACCATCTGCTTGCTGCTGTATGGTAATACTGGGCTTGTTAAAGACATATCAAAGGCTCAAATAATCAGGATTTCACATAATATAAAACAACCAAAATATCAAAATTAAATCATAATGTCACTCAGTAAATAAATCCTGCTATGTAAGACTAACAGTAGAGTTTATGAATGTATAGCCTCAAAACATCATAATGCTTCAAAAGTCAGAAATTGTTAATCTATATAGTGCACTTATAAATATTTTAGATCACTTACTTACTTAATTTTACAAGTACTGTATCATTTTATTGTTACTTATTTATGTGCTGCATTTTATTGAATGGGTGATCCTGCTATAGACTTACACTGGTTTGAGTGCAGCTGTAAGGAAATAGATGCATTTCATGCCATCATAGCCACAGGGGGAAGACAAGCTGAAGTAAAAATGTATGCTTTTATTAGTGAGACAAAAATGCATACCTAATTACACTGATATTTGCAATCACCCTTCCAGTCATCCAGACTAGTTTTAAAGGCTGATAGAGAAGTACTCTGCTTGATAGGTAATGGCAGCCTATTCCAGCAATGTGGTATACATCGGGTTAGGTATCTGTTATGCCATCTAGTCTTGTTAAGGCGATAGTGCAGGTTTAGGTCTGTTATTTGCTTTACCCCTTGTATTATTCAAATGAAGGAGTTCAAAGAGTGCTGGTGTTTCATAACACAAAAGCTAAAATGAGATCACTCCTCAGGAGTCAGCATGACACTGAAAACGGTGACAGAGCTTTTAATCTATCAGAGTGGCTAAGGGTACTGAGAGATGATATTTTTGGCTGAGGAAACAGAGGAGTGTCTCAAACTTATTTAGTTACTTTATTTATTGTTATTTATTTATTTATTGGTATTTGATTACCAAGAAAGTCCAACTGGGTAGGAGCCCATTTTCAGCAGATGCCTGGGGAGGAAAGCTCCAAACTATTACAAAACATTTTAAGAACAATACATTTTAAAATCTTTAAAAATACTATAAAAAACAACTACAGTTTAAATAATTATACCAAACTAGACATAATATGAAAACATTGGTTAAGAAATAGATCAAGTTATATGACAATGGTTTAATATTTAGATACATTTTAGCCATTATATAGAGAAATTAAAGGTGAATTAGTATAATGCAAACAGAAATTGTTACAAGAAATAAGAGAAAAACAGCCTTATGACATTATTCAGAGAGAAAGCCAAAGAAGAGAAATTGACAGAAGTAAGGAAATAAGTGAAAAAGGAAGAATAAAGAAATGTAAGATATGAACAGGTACTTGTTCACATTTAGGGATGTAGTTTATCCTGGTGTTCAACAAGAACAGAGACAGCTTTTGGCTAGAAAGTCTTTCAGAATGGTTTTAAGGTTGAGAGGGAGGATATTTACCTGATAGATACAGATAAAGAGCTCCAGGTCTTAACAATTTGGTACGAGTACAGACAATGCCCAGTAGATTTGTTAGGTTTGTGGACAGACAGAAGTTTTTGTTCATTGGATCATAATGACTGACTGGGAACATTGTTGTGTAAAATGTTATTTAGGGTTGGACAGGTGGATTCTGGATAATTTTATAGGTGGTTACTTCTAACCAATTTAAGCTTTTTAGTTTTATACACTAGTGGGTTCTCAAAGAGGTATTTGTTGCAAATTTAGCAACTTTGTTAAAGCATTGTTCAAGTTTTGATTTTTGTGAAGCCTGAAGGTTAGTAAGGATGAGACCACCATAAAGAAGTGTGGGGAGGAGATAAGTAGTGACAAATGTAGCTGTAGTTATATCGTTGCGAAAGTTTTTGGCTCTGTAAAGCATCCCTAGTTTTTTATGAGTTTTTCTTATACAGTTTTGTATATGCAAATCAAATTTGAGATTATTATCTACTATCACCCCTAATAATTTGTTATGAGAAGTGACTTCAGTGATTGTAGTATCAAGAGAGAGGACTTTACATTTTGGGTTTTTTTTTCATTTGAGAGGGATATGGAGAAAATTTTTTTTTTTTTTTTTTTTTAGGGTTGAGGATGATTTTTGAGTTACAAAGTCGTGTTTCAGTGGTTGTTAAAGTTTCTGGAGTATTTTTTGGATGTGTGCCATGTTTTTAGATGTGCAGATGAATGTGGAGTCATCTATGTAGTCTATTAGGGAGGCCTTTTCTGTGGCTATGTGGAGAGTGTTGGTGAGAATGTTAAAAAATCGGAAACCAAGGATAGAGCCTTGTGGTATACTAGTAGTGACTGGGAGGAATGGAAAGGGGTAGGGTGCCATTTTGCTGACTGGAACCTGTTGGATAGGTAATTTTTAACAATAGAAGGGTGGGCTGACAGAGACCTAATGAGGATACTTGAAGTAGACGTTTGCTGTGAAAAACTGTGTTGAAGGCTTTAGACAAGTCTAGAAATAAGGAGGAAACTAGTTTGCTGTTATATTTAGCTTTATTGACAGTATCTGTATAGGTTAGCAGTGCAGTGTTAGTGCTGTGGGAAGGATGAAGGCCATGAATGTGTGAGAGATAAGAATGCTTCCCACAGGAGATAGTTTAGCAATTGTTTTTGAATAGTTTTCAAGTATTTTGGAGAGGAGTGATAAGATTGTTATATTTCTAAAGTTAATAATATTTGTTGAATTGTCTCCTCTGTGCAAAGGGATAATGTGTGACTTTTTCCATTAAGAGGGAACATGGGATTCTTGGATTGACCTATTTATAAGGATTGAGGCAGGATAGGCAATGCAATCAGCTGCTATTTTAAGGTACTTACTTGAGTTTGATTAAGAGCAGTTTTATATTGGATGCAGGTACAGGTTTAAATGTGAAAGTGGATGCGATGATACTTGGCTGTTTGGGAGTGCTACAGTTAGATATTGGGAAAACCTTGGTTAGAGATGCTATACAAAATAAGAGTTGAACTTTGTTGGAGTTTTGAGTGATGAGTTATTAGGGAAGATGTTAGAAGAGTGCATAATATTCAGTGATGGGTCTAATAAGAGATGAATAAGATGGGATTATCATTTCTTTGGACCTTGAGGATATGTCAAAAAGGTTAAGCTGTGCAAGGTAAAAGGATATTCTAACCACCACAGAGACATTGCGGTCAAAGGATAGCCTGTTACCAGCATATATACTCAAATCCTTGATGACATAGTATGGTATTTATATGGTAAGCAGTACCGATGCCATATTTAAAAAAGAAAACTATGCTGCATTACTTGATGTTAAGGGTAAACCCACACTTAATACACCAAGCATTTGTTTGAAACAGCCCTTGCTGGAGAATCTGAGTCAGAATGAAATTTAATAACCACCTTCAGTTTGCAATCATCAGCAAACTTGATTAGTCAAAGTCCCTTGATATCAGCTTTTATGCCACAGAAATATATACCAAAGATGAATTTCCACATGGACAAAGCCTGATGTGATACCACTAGTAACATTTTTCTGTCTAGAGCAAATACCCCCAGTCTTAATGGTATGGGTTCTGTCAGACAGCTACTAATCCTGCAAATTATATATGAGTTAATGTTAAGTTGGGTGAGTTTCTCAGTATTTCTAGCATGGGAGATAGGGTTGCTGGTCCTGCTGAGGTCTAGATAAGTAGTGCAGATTGTATCTCCCATATCCATGTGTAACAGTAACCCTTTCAAAGAACTAAACAGGTTGAGAAGGCATACTCTACCTTTTACAAAGCCAAATTGAAGTGTATCCAGGGATATAAGATCACCTATATAATTGTTTATTTGTTCAGCTGTAATATATCCCAAAGCCTTGCAAACAATACTAGTGAGACTAATTGAACTCTAATTTCCACGGCCAGTAGGAGAACCACTTTTATGCAGGGCTGCCATAACTGCTATTCTCCACTCCTTACAGACAAAATGAGACTCTGGTTAAAGAGTTGATGGATGAGCTTTGCTAAGTAGGACTTTACACTTCTCAGAAGGCTTCCAAGGATTTTGCCAGGACCCACAGAGGTAGTGTTTTTCATTATGGAAAGTGCCAAAAGGATTTTGTCCAAATTGATCTCAGGAGAGAGACCGTGAGTTGGAATGCAGGGTAGAGGTTGGGGGGAGAGTTTGTGTAGTGAAGATAGAAAAGAATTTGTGTGCAAGATTATTAGCAATATCCTTGGGGTCAGAGAAGGATGCACTATTTGAGCTAAGTTCACTACAGAACTGCATGTTACTTCTCATCTTCCTAATATAGCTGAAGAAGTCCTTATGGTTATCTTTTGAATCAGTTGCAATCCTACATTCATAGTTGGCTCTATATTTCCTTATGGTAAGTTTGAGAGACTTACTTACCAGTGTTAAATTCCTTTTATAATGATAAAGTAGACAACTTTTAATCATGATCAGGAGCTTTTTCTTTTTGTTACAGAGTTTGTTGATGCAGCAGGTCCACCCTGTGGGTTAAGTTCCAAACGTATCGTACTCCGGACTGGTATGGATACCTTAATGCATCTTTCAAAGAGGGGGTAAAACTCAGAGTAGTAAGCAGCAGCCTTAGTTACAAGGTTTGCTGAAGATCTATATCATTGGTATTTGTCAATAAGATCAATAAATAGTAAATAACTGGTCTTGCAATAATCCCTGAAGATATAGGGGAGTTATCAGGGGCCACAAAATGGGCTTTCATAGGGAAGATCACAGCAAGATGGTTAGATATGACTATGGAGGGGGTAATATGTGGGCTGCTGTAAATGGGAAAATTTTTTCTGAGAACAAGGTCTTTACGATTACCACCTCTAGTGAGTAGAGGGTGGAGACAATTTACCCAAGTGCACTGGCATTTACAAAGTTCAGAAATCTCTGGGCATACTTGTTGTTGGTAGCAAATGTTTGCCAGTTTCTGTGTGCATAGTTGACGTCACCCATAAGAATGGTACTTGGTTTGACTGCTAACATTTCCAACTGGTTACAGTATTCTTTATTCTCAGAGGGGGCCATAGATGGTGATCAATAATTGGATATAATGTGCTAATTAATATTATCCAGTCTTAAACTTCAGCCAGTTCTGGATATGTATCATGTGAAATTTGTGAGAAATGATGGAATTATGAATAAATACAGATTCTCCCTCACAGTTCCTGGTGGATCTGAATGCATAACCGGCATTGTACTGTGGAACGCAGGGAGTTCTTTTACTGTGATGGGACAAGGCTTCTATAATTTCATAAATACTGATGTCTGCATGGTTAAGGAAGACCACAAAGTCATTGATTTTGCTGTTTAAGCTTGTAGCATTCAGCAGTGTTACCTTAATACTATCCAGATTGGACTTTACTATGTTGGAATGTGTATCAAGTGAACTTTACCTAATAAGACACTATGAGGGGAGTAACACTTTAACCAGTATGTGAAAAGTAAGGAACAAAAGATGCATGCAATCCCTGGCAAAGCAGGTAAATCTAGATAATTCCATCCCATGCAGGCACATACTGGATTTTGCAGGATAACTTAACTTTGTTATATTAATAGTAAGGTTTATTTGTAGACTTTGAGTGTTTGATTACAAGAAACGGAAAACTGATTTCTGTTTTAATCTACTACAGAGCACATAATACTTATATATAGAAAAATTAAAATATCTGAAAAAAGCGAAACAACCTTAAACTCTGAATAGTCAAATTAACAATCAAATGCTACTTTGGATTTTGTTTGTCTTGGAATCCTGTGGGTCACATCAGCTAGAATCATCACAAACAATTAAACAGTCCTCAGCATAGAGGTTCCTGACATATTTTAAACCAATCACAAGCATGTAACTTTAAATGTTAATGGATTTAGTGAGAATTGTTTAGCAGACTCGATACCTTATATAAGTAATCATTTATAGCAATAAAATCATATCTTAAATTAATTCATGTAGACTTGTAAGAAATCACATAAATTCGTGCCCATGTAGCCCACTACTCCCCTGAACTCTCATAGCCACAGACACCTGGTTAGAGCCAATTACCAAAGATACAGAAATATTCTCAGTCGGTTATAATTTACTCAAACTAGATAAAACCATCAAAAAGCAGGTGGAGTAGCTCTTTTCTATAGAAATGTTTAGCTCTCTCCACTTACCATGATACTATAGCTATTTTCAACAATGCTAAACTTCTCATCTCACTCCTCAAACTGAATACATACAAATCTCTAGTCATCACAGGTCTATACATACTACCTGGTAACAATATTCCCATTCTAGAAGAGATCCCTTCCTGGATCTTCACCAGCATAAGACTGGAAGCCATCTTGCTAGGAAACATTAACACAGAGTAGCTAAACCCAACAAATTCAATTCAGCTGTATGGCTTCTCGAATTTGATCAAGAGTCCAACTAGAATTAACAAAGCCACATCTAAAGAACCTATCCTACACATGATTCTAAAATGGACCCAAACAATGTTGCTGCAAGTAGCACCCTACCCTATATCTTAAGCACCACCTAAGCTACATAATCAGACACTTCAAAACAGTCCCACAAGGTTCATCATTATAAAACAGTCAGAAACCTCAGTAACTTAAAAAAAAAACTTTAAATTCCAGCCAGTTCCAGATCAACTGGGCTCCACTTAAAATCCTTCACCTTGATGAAGTGGTAGACATTTTTAATAAGATATTTCTAAATATCCTGGCAGACCAAGCCCCATTAAGAACCAAAAAAGTTAAAAAGTAAACCAAGCCATTTGTTTACTAAAAAACAAAGCAACTTTTGCAACTTAAGGATAAAGCCTGGAAGTCATGGCTGCAAACCATGTCTCAAGCAGCCCTGAAATGTTATAAACAGCTTAGGAACCATAAGCAAGCAATGCATAAAACAGGACAAAAATGCTTATTATAACAACACACAAAATTCATCAGCATACAATCTAAAAAGATCTGGAAATCAATAAATACATTGCTTAACCCAGGAAAATCAATTCAACCCAGCATACCCTCAACCAACAACTTCCAAAGCATTGCTACACAGTTTAACTCATATTTTACAAATTCAGCAACTTCCTTCCTGCAAAACCAAAGTAATACTAATCCAGCCATCCCACTACAATCACTGAGGCCACAACAGACCCTGACACTCACTCCAGTACTAATATCTGGGCTTAAAAAATACCTATGCACCCTTAAGACAACAACCACTTCCCCTGACAAACTTCCATCTGAATACCTCAGACTCAATGAAGATAGCATTGTATATTTTGTCTTAATTAAACTGCTCTATCCAAGAAAAATAAGTCTCCACTTTATGGAAAAAATCCTATATAATACCACTCCTTAAAGGTGGCTCATCAGCTGAACTCACAAACTATAGACCAATCACCTTTCTCTGACTCATATCCGTCATAATCAACTTACGATATATATATATATATATATATATATATATATATATTATTTCTCATATCCTCCTCACTCCCTCACAACAGGGTTTCAGATACATTCACAGTACAAACACTGATATAATAAATCACAATAGCAATTCAGGTCTTTTAAGCTCAGCCCTATTTCTGGATCTATCCAAAGCATGCATCGCAGTCAGTTATCAAATTCTCCTAACTTCTCTTCCTATGGCCTATCGCCCTCCTCACTTAACTGGCTTCTAAGTCACCTCACTAACAGGTCCCAGACTGTGAAATTGTAAGATGATTTCTCCTCTTTCCTTCCTATATCCTTCAGAGTCACACAAGGCTCCATCCTAAAAACACTACTGTTTAACTTATTCATCAGTGACCAAAACACAGCAACCAAGGAGGCACCATATGACAATATGCCAATGACTCCACTTTAATGTGTGCTGCTAGAACACTACCCATGCCCCAAGCAATCAGACAGAAATCCTTCTCCGACACAGAAGCTTGGATTGACAATAACAGCTCCTCCTGAATTTAAAAAAAAAACTAAACTACTACTGTTCACCCCCAACTCTCTCTCGTCCAAAAAACTAACTTTAATATACTGTCATACAACAAGACTAATATAGAACTAGTATCCCTTACCAAACAAATAGGTATAATTATGGACAACCACCTGAAATTTGATCTCCACCTTCAGCAAGTCATAAAGAAAATACACCAACATCTTGGCTGCCTCTACAGAATAAAACACTACTTTACTGACTTTGATAAACAGAACACAGCCACTTAATTTCTACTCCCACCCTGTTATATGCCTATCCTAATCAATCTCAACTCCTCTCTATTAGCCAAACTAGAACAACACTACAATAAAGTAGCCAAATTCATAACCAACCCACAATATAGATCACATAACTGCCTCACTCCAAAACAACAAAGCTGGTTTGAATTAAATAATTGTCGATTGTACTCACAACTGATTTCAACCTTCAAATTACTGTGCAGCCCTGAAAAATTCCCATCTACTTCATGCCATCATTCAACATTACACTACTAAGAGACCTCTATGCTTCACCAATAAATCATCGCTTTCCATAATTAAACCTAACTACAATGCAGGATACTCCTTGTATTTACACTACATTATTAATAGCTGGAATTCCATCCCACTCCACTTAGGAACAGTCTCAACCTGAAAGACTTTAAATGCCAACTGAAGCAACATCTGATAGATAAATGGCTTTACACCTGCACCACCCCTGGTTAAACTGGTATTAATATAACTAAATGAGTTTGTACCATAGGCAGCATAGGATGGTGGTTTGTAGGATGACATTAGTGATCAAGAAGAGGAGGAGGAGTGTGAGGGCAGCACCAAGGATCAAATGGTGGAAAATGAAAAGGCTAATTGGGAGGTGGAGTTCAGGGAAGAGTTAAGACAGGCACTGGGTGGCAGTGAAGAGTTATCGAACAGCTGGGTAACTACAGCAGAGCTAGTAAGGAAGACTGCTAGAAAGGTGCTTTGTATGACATCTGTACAGAGGAAGGAGGACAAGGAGACCTGGTGGTGGAATGAGGAAGTACAGGACAGTATACAGAGGAAGAGGTTGGCAAAGAAGAAGTGGGATTGTCAGAGAGATGAAGAAAGTAGACAGGAGTATAAGGAGATGAGGTGCATGGCAAAGAGGGAGGTGGTAAAGGCTAACGATAAGGTGCATGAAGGGTTGTATGAAAGGTTGGACACTAAGGAGGGAGAAAAGGACCTGTACCGATTGGCTAGACAGAGGGACCGAGTTAGTAAAGATGTGCAGCAGGTAAGGGTGATAAAGGATAATGAGGAAAACATACTCACAAGAGATGACTTATGAATGAAGAGAATGAGAGGGAGAGAAGGTTGGATGATGTGTGGATAGTGAATCATGAAGTGCAGTGGATTAGCAAGGAGGAAGTAAGGATAATTATGAAGAGGATGAAGAATGGAAAGGCTGTTGGTCCAGGTAACATACCTGTGGAAGCATGGAGGTGTTTAGGTGAAATGGCAGTGGAGTTTTTAACTAGATTGTTTAATGAAATCTTGGAAAGTGAGAGGATGTCTGAGGAATGGAGAAAAAGTGTTTTGGTACTGATTTTTAAGAATAAGGGTGATGTGTAGAGCTGTAGTAACTACAGAGGGATTAAATTGATCAGTCACAGCATGAAGTTTTGGAAAGAGTAGTGGAATCTAGGTTAAGAAGGGAGGTGATAATTAGTGATCAGCAGTATGGTTTCATGCCAGGAAAGAGCACTACAGATGCAATGTTTGCTCTGAGAGTGTTGATGGAGAAGTACAGAGAAGGTCAGAAGGAGTTGCATTGTGTCTTTGTGGACTTATAGAAAGCATATAACAGAGTGCCTAGAGATGAGTTGTAGTATTGTATGAGGAAGTCAGAAGTGTCAGAGAAGTATGTAAGAGTGGTACAGGATATGTATGAGGGTAGTGTGACAGCAGTGAGGTCTGCAGTGGGAGTGATGGATGCATTTAAGGTGGAGGTGGGATTACATCAAGGATCAGCTCTAAACTCTTTCTTATTTGCAATGGTGATGGACAGGTTGACAGACGAGATCAGACAGGAGTCCCCGTGGACTATGATGTTTGCAGATGACATTGTGATCTGTAGTGAGAGGAGGGAACAGGTGGAGGAGACCCTGGAGAGGTGGAGATATGCTCTAGAGAGAAGAGGAATGAAGGTCAGCAGGGCTAAGACAGAATATATGTGTGTGAATGAGAGGGAGGATAGAGGAATGGTGAGGATGCAGGGAGTAGAGGTGGCGAAGGTGGGTGAGTTTAAATACTTGGAATCAACAGTTCAGAGTAATGGTGAGTGTGGAAGAGAGGTGAAGAAGAGAATACAGGCAGGATGGAGTGAGTGGAGAAGAGTGTCAGGAGTGATTTGTAACAGAAGAGTACCAGTAAGAGTGAAAGGGAAGGTCTACAAGAGGGTAGTGAGACCAGCTATGTTATATGGGTTGGAGACGGTGGCATTGACAAAAAGGCAGGAGTCAGAGCTGGATGTGGCAGAATTAAAGATGTTAAGATTTGCACTGGGTGTGACGAGGGTGGACAGGATTAGGAATAAGTATATTAGAGGGTCAACCCAGGTTGGAAGGTTTGGAGACAAAGCCAGAGAGGCAAGATTACGTTGGTTTGGACATGTGCTGAGGAGGGATGCAGAGTATATTGGGAAAAAGATGCTAAGGATGAAGCTGCCAGGTAACAGGAAAAGAGGAAGTCCTAAGATAAGGTGTATGGATGTGGTGAGAGAGGACATGCAGGTGGTTGGTATGACAGAGCAAGATGCAGAGGACAGGAAGAAATGGAAACAGATGATCCACTGTGGCGACCCCTAACGGGAGCAGCCAAAAGAAGAAGTTTGTCCCATAGCTTTCTGCTATGCAGAAATCAATGTATTGTTATCAGAATTGTTCTCTCCTCTTCATAGGTTCATAAATTAGTACTAGGCTAATTGAAAACTGAAAGACTACTGTTGCTGTATCAGAAATAAACAAATAAAGAAACTCTCAAACTGTTAAAAAAAATAATCCAAGTAGTGAATTCCTTCAACATAATAAATGCCAGATTTCAGTTTCTTATTATGGACAAAAGATCTACAAATGTATCCAATTATATTACATATTTTTTTAATCAAAATTTGGGTAAATAACTTTCAATTTTCAGTTTCCAAGTAGTTAAACAATGGGAGTGGAAAATAGTAAGCTATTCATTATTTTAAATATAAACTGGAATATAATTGCTGTTCATAGTCAAAAAGTATTATTTTCATGAAACAAATGTTCATGTCTATTAATTTAGGTGAGACAGCACTTTTGAAAAAGTTTGAAACATATTTCCGTATTAAATTGTTAATCTTGTATACAAGATTATGATTGATTATCCTTGAGTTAGAGTTGTGGTCTCCATAAAATTGCAATTAGCATATATGAATGTAAAGATGACAGTCTTGTACTACTTTAACTTCATAACATTAATATACTTCATTATGGCATCTTTGCCAGTTTTTATCACATACAAATAACCAGTGGCAGTGGCTCAACAGGTAGTACACTTTCTTTTAGTGCTTGATGATCAAAGGGCTGTGGATTCTATTCCCACTCCTGGTTGTTTGGTTAATTTTCAAATTCCTGACACTTTGGATGAGAAACCAAACTGAGGTCCCATCTCCTTCATTTGGTGGTAACTCAGGTGGATATAAAACTCCTGAACTTCCAGTTTTGAAAGTGGCAACAATTCAAATGAGAGAAATAAAAAATATTCATAGCACAGATATATAAGCAGCAACTCTATAAAAAACAAAATATTTGCATAACATTAGTTCGTAAAAGTTGGTTATCTGATATGAATGAGCTGTGAAAGATACCTAACTATGTTTAAACATGCCCAAATCTTTCTTAGAACTATTAACAGAATACATATTCCATTATGTGTATTTTGATGGAGATCCATTTCTGGTGAGTAGTTCCTGTGAGGCGTGTGTGTTCGTGGAGTGCTTCTTGATAGGGACAGGACAGCATGTACAGATAAGCTGTGGCAGTTTGTTACTTGGATAAGTGCAGTGATGTTTATACATGTACACATGTCACTGATAATACATATATTTATTCCTTTGCCGTATGTTTCTCTTGGCGAATGTTGGGTCAACTCTTCTGCTTGATTCCATTCTCAGCATTTTGAAGATAGTACAAATTTCATGAATTGCTGTTCTAATGGGAGTATGCATGACACTCTCCCATAATGGCAAAACAGTCTGATGAAAAGCATTATAGCTAAATGTATCTTCACAATCTACACCAATGTTTGTTTTTGGGTGTGCATGTCTTCAGTGGTGTGTGCATCTCTTTGCCTTACCATATTTTTTCCTGTTATTGTCAAAACACTCTGCTGTGAAGTGTTATCACTAAATATGTCAGTAAGCATGTCATTAATAATGTGTACTTCTCTCTGTCTTATCACACTGCTGTTTTCTTTTTTTTGCCTGTCTGTACAAGTTCTTGAGACAACATTATATAGTACTCTACTGATCATCTATGATGGAGATACTACATGATTCCATGATCAGAATGCTTCATTCATTTCAATATGCAGGGTATTTTATTATGACTGATTTCCAAAATTTACATAAAAATCTTACAATGTCAAAACTTCGCTGCTGTTTTATGCAATGCAACGCAGAGACAATGGATTTGATGTTTGGTTGGTTTCTGTCTCTGCCAATACAGAGTTTTAATGTTGCTACCAACATTATATTTAAAAATTATTATATTTCACTACATCTCTGACTCACTTGGCATATATTAAATTTACCACAAATGGTTGAAACTGTCAAAAAAATAAATAATAATACAATAGATAAAGAAACAATGTATTATGCAGGGAGGCAACCTGCTCCTATGTTCCCATACTCCCTGCTAAGTGTGTGTATGTGTGTGTATATATATATATATATATATATATATATATATATATATATATATATATATATATGTATATATATATACATACACACATATCCAGTAGACAGTCAATTATCCAAACTAAATGGGACCTAGGATAGCTTGGATAAACTGTTCGGATAATCAAACATATATGTATTTGAACCAGAAAAAAAAAATTCTAAAATCTTGTTTTTTTTTCTGCACGCAGGAATGCACTTTCAACTACTCAATGATTTCAGTGGACAATAAAGAATATTTTTCACACACAAGCTGTCTAGAAGCTCAAAAATCTGCACAAGCAAATACGTATAATGTTTACATATTCAGACTTTATGATTTATCATACCCAAAAACTTTGGAATGCTGGTTCTCATAATTCATGTTTCAGATAATTCACATTCAGATAATCGACTCTCTACTGTGTATCTATATATATCTATATCTATCTATATATCTATATATATATATCTATATATATATATATATATATATATATATATATATATATGTATATATATATATATATATATATATATATATATATATATATATATGGGTCTACCTGACAATGCCGAAAGCTGACAACACCGACGATGAGAACACCAACACCAGAAGATCGAAAACTGAGATGACCGACGGATGAAAACCCCGACGCTGAGAACACCGACATGTGAAAAGGCTGTGTAAGTATGCGGCAGTGACGGACGTTGGGGTCAGGGTGCGAGTAAGGTAAGTGTGCGATATTGATGGACTCTAGGGATAGGGGTGGGTTAAGTGAGTTAGGGTTAGGGCGCAGGTTAGGTGAGTGTGCGATAGTGACAGTCTTTAGGGTTAGGGGCGGGTTAAGTGAGTTAGGGTTAGGGTGCGGGTTAGGTGAGTGTCGAAAGTGACAGTCTTTAGGTTAGCGGGTTAAGTGAGTTATGGTTAGGGCCCGAGTTAGGTGCGTGTGTGATAGTGACGGACCTTAGGGTTAGGCTTTGCGTTAAGGTTGTAGATAGTTGTGTATGTAAGGTGTAGTGTGGGTTTGTAAGGATTTTGGTGTGCTTGTGTTGTGTGTGTGCTTTTTGGACAGGGGATTTGTTTTGTTTGTTGATTGTCGGGATTATGGTGTGTTGGGCATGTCAGGTTTCGTGTTTGTGAACTTTCGGTTATGTGGTGTCGGTGATTTCGTTGTCAGTGTTGTAGTGCGTCGGTGTTGTCAGGTAGATCCATATATATATATATATATATATATATATATATATATCAGAAGTAATGTCCCAAACAGAAAATGATAATGGATTACAAGTTTACCAGGTCGCCAGATCGTGTGGCAAACAAATCCAAAGTGCGTAATATCCCCAAGTCAAACGTAGCAACTAATGCCAGCTATAGAACCAAGCCGTGAGGCAAAAGCAGTGCTCAATGTCCAGCAACGAATTTACAACTTCAACGCTAGTAGGCAATGAATAACGGTTCACTTATAAAAAATACCTTTTTATTTGAACGTAAGCGCTTTCGCGACATTCAAGTCGCTTCCTCAGACGTTAAAATGTTATTTAAAATGCATCACTCACATTTATAGAGAGCATCATTTCCTGTGTTGCAACATCACATCCTACGATGTCATATCCTGCTCCAAGGCGATTACTACATCCTGTTCCCAGGGATGTCTCTACATACCCTTTAAGTTAGCACAGTCAAAGTCAGGTTATACATTATACTTTAAAATATCGCAGTACAATTTTGCGCTTATAATATGCCAACCGATTAAGTTCATAATTAAACACAATCTATTATTCAGACATAGAATATAAAATGTACATAAAAATAAAAATAAAAATAAAATAAGAATATATGAATATATAAGCAACAAATTGATCCAATCCATTAGATTGACAAAAACATCAAACAATAATGTCTATTGCATAAAATTTAGATGTTGGAAGCTGTTAAAAACTATTAGAACTGTTCGGTATCAGCAATATCCGAACCATATCAAGCATATGTCCAGCATCTAAGCCCACAAGAGGCGGGGGGGGGAGTAAGGGAACCTATTTCTGGTTCAATGGCACCACACAGTGGAATGTTCCCTGTTTAGTGGATTCAGGTTACGTACATACGAAATTAGAACAACTATTTCTGGTTCAGACACACCACTCAGTAAAATGGATTCATGTTGCGTGCATGCGAAGTTGAAACAGGATGTTTGTGTGCATGGGCCAGACAAGTCATTAAATTAAAGAACAGTGTTACATCAATTATAGTGCGTCCGTCATCCCTTGCTGTTGGTACAGGAATATAAATGTTGATAAAAATATATATATGTATAAGATTATACTTTAATCATCATAGTATACCCATTCCTGTCATTCAACAGGACTCTTGGGCAACGAAGCACACAAACTATCAAATCGGGAACCAAACCCAATACTCAAAAAATGTATAAGACAAATTACACTAAAATAATTCCAATAAGTCCTGCCTGGAGTCAGGCATTATAGTGACTAGAGTAAAATATATGTCCAATGGCAACTAATAATGCAGACATCATCATGGAGAAAGGTCATTTCACGTACATTTAAGAGAAGTCCATCCAGCTCATATACTGATCTTTCCAGTAAAGGGGCATACCCAGTTACAGCAGATAACGCCAGCTGCATCATAGGAAGGAATAATACATTATCAGAGAATCAATTCCCATGGTACAATGTTAAATTGGGACGAGTCTGTTCTACAAATCTGCCCTTCTTTACAACGACGATTGATGCCCCAGACATTGTCATAGAAGTTGTCGTAGTGTATGTCATAAGAATGATAGAAAGAACAGTTCACTTTCACCAATGTTCACTTGTGAAAAAGGGGGGTTCTGCCTCTAATGTACAGGTCTAGCCTTAAGTACAGGTTTGATGGAAGTAGAATCATTCAGACCTAGGCACCTATGCGCACCCAGTCTGAAAATCCATTTTAGCTCCATCTCTTCGGTTAAATTAACAATGTCACCTCCTCTCATCTTTGGATAGATGACTTGTAATGCTTGAAAAAGAAAGGTGTGCTGTGCCCCCGATTCAAGCATATGTTTGGAGATGGCACTATACTTTTCATTCCTGGCATAGGCATATTGATGGTCCCGTATTCTTTCCCTTAACGACCTGTTGGTCTTCCCAACATAGAAGGAATAGCAGGTTGTACAATGCGCCACATAGATGACATTCCTGGTGTTACAGTCAGCTGAGTGACGTATCTCCCACAGTTTCCCATCATTGGGGCATCTGAAGAATCTTGAAGTATCAATGTAGGCGCACTGAGCACAAGATCCACACCTTTTTGTACCCAACTGCCAGCCTGTACAGATAAGCTGTGGCAGTTTGTTACTTGGATAGGTGCAGTGATGTTTATACATGTACACATGTCACTGATAATACATATATTTATTCCTTTGCCGTATGTTTCTCTTGGCGAATGTTGGGTCAACTCTTCTGCTTGATTCCATTCTCAGCATTTTGAAGATAGTACAAATTTCATGAATTGCTGTTCTAATGGGAGTATGCATGACACTCTCCCATAATGGCAAAACAGTCTGATGAAAAGCATTATAGCTAAATGTATCTTCACAATCTACACCAATGTTTGTTTTTGGGTGTGCATGTATTCAGTGGTGTGTGCATCTCTTTGCCTTACCATATTTTTTCCTGTTATTGTCAAAACACTCTGCTGTGAAGTGTTATCACTAAATATGTCAGTAAGCATGTCATTAATAATGTGTACTTCTCTCTGTCTTATCACACTGCTGTTTTCTTTTTTTTGCCTGTCTGTACAAGTTCTTGAGACAACATTATATAGTACTCTACTGATCATCTATGATGGAGATACTACATGATTCCATGATCAGAATGCTTCATTCATTTCAATATGCAGGGTATTTTACTATGACTGATTTCCAAAATTTACATAAAAATCTTACAATGTCAAAACTTCGCTGCTGTTTTATGCAATGCAACGCAGAGACAATGGATTTGATGTTTGGTTGGTTTCTGTCTCTGCCAATACAGAGTTTTAATGTTGCTACCAACATTATATTTAAAAATTATTATATTTCACTACATCTCTGACTCACTTGGCATATATTAAATTTACCACAAATGGTTGAAACTGTCAAAAAAATAAATAATAATACAATAGATAAAGAAACAATGTATTATGCAGGGAGGCAACCTGCTCCTATGTTCCCATACTCCCTGCTAAGTGTGTGTATGTGTGTGTATATATATATATATATATATATATATATATATATATATATATATATATATACATACACACATATCCAGTAGACAGTCAATTATCCAAACTAAATGGGACCTAGGATAGCTTGGATAAACTGTTCGGATAATCAAACATATATGTATTTGAACCAGAAAAAAAATTCTAAAATCTTGTTTTTTCTGCTGCAGGAATGCACTTTCAACTACTCAATGATTTCAGTGGACAATAAAGAATATTTTTCACACACAAGCTGTCTAGAAGCTCAAAAATCTGCACAAGCAAATACGTATAATGTTTACATATTCAGACTTTATGATTTATCATACCCAAAAACTTTGGAATGCTGGTTCTCATAATTCATGTTTCAGATAATTCACATTCAGATAATCGACTCTCTACTGTGTATCTATATATATCTATATCTATCTATATATCTATATATATATATCTATATATATATATCTATATATATATATATATATATATATATATATATATATATATATATATATATATATATATATATATATATATATATATATATATGGGTCTACCTGACAATGCCGAAAGCTGACAACACCGACGATGAGAACACCAACACCAGAAGATCGAAAACTGAGATGACCGACGGATGAAAACCCCGACGCTGAGAACACCGACATGTGAAAAGGCTGTGTAAGTATGCGGCAGTGACGGACGTTGGGGTCAGGGTGCGAGTAAGGTAAGTGTGCGATATTGATGGACTCTAGGGATAGGGGTGGGTTAAGTGAGTTAGGGTTAGGGCGCAGGTTAGGTGAGTGTGCGATAGTGACAGTCTTTAGGGTTAGGGGCGGGTTAAGTGAGTTAGGGTTAGGGTGCGGGTTAGGTGAGTGTGCGAAAGTGACAGTCTTTAGGGTTAGGGGCGGGTTAAGTGAGTTACGGTTAGGGCGCGGGTTAGGTGAGTGTGTGATAGTGACGGACCTTAGGGTTAGGGTTTGCGTTAAGGTTGTAGATAGTTGTGTATGTAAGGTGTAGTGTGGGTTTGTAAGGATTTTGGTGTGCTTGTGTTGTGTGTGTGCTTTTTGGACAGGGGATTTGTTTTGTTTGTTGATTGTCGGGATTATGGTGTGTCGGGCATGTCAGGTTTCGTGTTTGTGAACTTTCAGTTATGTGGTGTCGGTGATTTCGTTGTCAGTGTTGTAGTGCGTCGGTGTTGTCAGGTAGATCCATATATATATATATATATATATATATATATATATATATATATATATATATATACACATATACATATATATATATATATATATATATATATATATATACATATATGTGTGTGTGTGTGTGTGTGTGTGTGTGTGTGTATATATATATATATATATATATATAACTATAGATATATAACTATATATATATATATATATATATATATATATATATATATATATATATATGTACCAACTCATAGATTGTAAAACAGTGGGGAAAGGGCAAAATCCTTTCCCCATGGTGTAGTAACCCACAAAATAAATGTCAACATCTTAAGATGAACCGGCAATTCAACAACACAATCCTTCTAACTAAACGTTTGATGTAATGAATGAATGATGAAACACACTGGCTGCATGAATATATATTGGTAGAAAATTAAATTGCTAAGTGATATACATAAAATATACACAGAATGTCTAACCATAACTGATTACATTTGAAACTTCTGAATTATTGATTAGCATTATCTGTTGCTGTAGGTAAATACAAATCACGCTATCAGAACTTATTCCACCACTATATACATCCAAAGTATTTTTACTTTGAGTTTATCTTTATATTGGTTGTTCTAAAAACACATGGATGATAGCAGGATAATTGTATATATATATATATATATCCCAAGCATATGATCAAAGTTTCAAAACTTTCAAATTCATATGACCAAGACCATAAGATCGAAGTTTTGAAACATCAAACATAAAAGAAAAAAAATAAAAGCAAAGGCTTTTTTACATTTTTGCAGGGGTGCAAGCCCCCTCCACCCCCTTGCACCCACCACACCTCGTTCAAATTAAATAACCAAATCTGAGGTCACACTACAGTGAGGAAAAGGGTAAATTTCCAGATCTGCATTGTACTGCAATCTCCATTCAAAACGTTCTATGTTTCAAAACTTCAGTCATATGCTCTCGATAATATGAATTTCAAAGTTTTGAAACTTTGATCATATGATAGCGATCATTTGCCAAAAGTGGCTACGTAAATGATTTACTGTAAAAAAACACTAGGAAATGTCTAGCAGGGATCTTTGTTATTGTGCACCTTCATCAGCAAACATTTTGGACTCCATCAAAATAAATTTACATAGCCACAACCGATTTAAATAATAAAGCATACTGACCATATAACAAACATCAACCAACTAAAAATTATTTCACACAGTTATGCTTTTCTTATCAAATGCAGTTAAGATATATATATATATATATATATATATATATATATATATATATATATATATATATATATATATATATATATATATATATATATATATATATATATATATATATATATATATATATATATATAGCCATTTATTCCAGATATCTGCTTGTAACAATAATTGGCAATATAGTTTTCTTTTGATAACTTGATCCTTCCAATTGCTCCTCAATCAAAAATATTAAAATTTTCTAAAATAAAGAAATTAACTTCTTAAAATTAGGAAGCTAACCTTAAGTCTAACTACTGTGTTTTTCACATCCTTCTTTTGATTTGCATAGGTATGCTGATGAATTCTATTTTTTTTTTCTTTTTTAATAGTTTTTCTGATATGCAATGATTGGTATGAAATGCAAGATGCACAATAGACAACTCCAGAATTGTCATAGTTGCACTGGCCATTTGTATAAAAGTTCTACCTACCACTATTAAATACTTACTTACATTAATAAAGCTATACTGTTTACACTTGCCACAATGAAACATGACAATATTCAGATTGACAGCAGTTTAAATATCTCTTTCAAACTGATATTTAATATTTTTCATTATTCGTATAATAAATATGGTCTGAATCTCCCCATTTATCAGAGCAACCTTTCAAGATAATCAGTCCCCAGTGTTTGTTAATAATGTCTCTAATATTTATATTATTATTAGATAAACTGAAAAAATACTGATTTGCAATAATTGAATTTGTCCTTCTCAAATATAGTTTTAGATTTGCTAACAAATATACCTTTATGAATAATGGATAAGAAAGAATAACTTCTCATAATACAAATTTGTTAACCACAATATCAATAAGAGTAATCAGATAAAGTCTATCCATAAATATTTTTTTTGAAATTATCTGCTTCTATATCCAAATTAGAACCACAGATACAAGCCAGGAAATCTAATGAAGTTTCCCTTATCTATAGTCTTCTTCTTCCATCCAGTTTGGATGGTTACTATGGTAATGAAGATAGGAATTACTAAAAGTCAGTTTCCTAAATATTCTAGACTCCCATCCAGATTGATTAAAATTCCTATAAATTGTAACATCCAAAAATTCAATAGTGGATTCTGAACAGTTATGTGCAAACTTAAAAAAAACTGTGCTACAATTTAAAAAGTAAAAAAAATCTAATTATTTAAAATTGTCAACAAATAATCCAAATAACAAGTATATAATTGAACATGTTTTAAAAATAAATGTTTCTCCCAAAAAACACAAAACAAAGAAAATGACTTTCAAAAAGTATATTATGAAACCATTCCATGTCTATATTTTCTAGAATTACAGTAAATAAACTTTGTATATCAGCTGTAACAAAAATAGTTCCCATTCAATAGTTAGTTTTATATAAAATATTAGGTAAACAATGCCAAAATGGCTTTTAACCTCTAGTGTACACAAATGTTAATGATTCAGTCTTATTACCACCAGCAGCGATAATGGATCTCAGGGGTAGATCAAAAGAGTCTTTATGGACCTTAGGAATTTGAAAAATATATGGAATAATGGGAAAACGTACCTTTAAAAATTCAAACAAGGGTTTTCCATTAATAAGGCATTCAAAAATAAATACATTCTTATATACACTACTTATTTAATTCTTGGACACTGTAGAGTAGAAATCATCACTGTACTATAAATTAAACACATTAGAACTATATATGTCCATATCTATATCTATATCAATATCTATAACTATATCTATATCTATATCTATATCTATATCTATATCTATATCTATAGCTATAGCTATAGCTATATCTACCTATAGGTATAGATTGATACTGATTGTATATATACATATATATATATATATATATATATATATATATATATATATATATATATATATAAATCCATAACCATGACCCCACTGATTTTTCATCACTCTTGCTGTTCCCAGACAGATCCTTCAAAATTTTATATTCCACTGGTGTGAGATTACAACCTTTATTAATATTCTCTTTATTCAGTAATTCACAAATGTTCTTCTCAAACAACTGTTCAAAGAGACTTAAGGTAGGAGATAGTGTTGGATTAAAAGTACTGCATCTATTTAGGCCACCAGTATTCATCTCACCTGAATTGAATTAAAGAAAGGTGTAGCATTCTAACAAAAACATTTAATTCAACTAAAACAGACATCAATCTGCACCTCTGGCAGGAAGAAATATGAATCATTTCTTAAACATTTTCATGTGATTATCAGTCAAAATGATGTCACTAAAGTTGTAAATAGTTTGAACATTGCTGCCAAAATGTGAATGGAATTTTCCACAAGGGTTTGTGATCACTATCTGTTGAGGCACTGCTGCTATTTTTGTTGAAGCTTCATTTTGGAAATCAAATAGCTGTTCCAAAAACTGTTGTATCTCATTTTGGGATGATTCATTAGCTGGTCTTCTTATTAAAATATCGTGACTTTGTTCATTATCATTATCATTATAAGTCATTGAATAACGCTGAACCTCAAAATCATAAAAAGTATCAAATTAATTCTGTGAACCATACACTAGTTGACATTTAATTCTAAGGATCAAACCATTTTTATGACCAGTCAATCTTTTACTTTTAATAATCAGATAAGCTGCATTGTTCTTATATTTGTTGTTATTTCTCATGATTTTTAAAGGTGAAGATTATCAATTATTTTTGTATTGTGTTTAATGATAACCTCAAAAATTCCAAACCAGTGCTGTCAAAAAAAGATAAGAGTTCATCATATAATGGTGAACCTTCTATCATATCACTTTATCCCTTAGGGATAAAGTTGTCTATTATACAGTGTAGAAAATATTGATTGTCAACCTGTAATATCTTTAGTTCAGAAATTTCTTTTTAACAAATCCAAATGTTTAACCAAATATTTTTCTGCAATGCTATTAATGTCTTAATGTAATGATGACAATAAAATAAAGAACAAAAAAAAAGACAGAAAAAAGTGTGTATGGGTAACAACAAAAGTGGCATGAATGCAATAATCTTAATTATGCAAACATCACATTACATCCTTGGCACCAGTTATATAATGGAATGTATGTAACCTTTGTAACATTCTTTATTATATGGATGGATTGTAAAGGGTTTGTTTCTTTATATATGCAACTATTGTATTTTATAACCCATACAATGTTAGAACATATTTTATGCACTCTGAATGCTGATATGTGTAACCATTGTATCTATTGCTTCATAAGACCAAGATGCAACTACTGCAGGAATGACTTCCCAACAATTCTTTTATACACTGTGAAAGAAAAGCAATATTATTGTGAACTTGTGAAAATGGCAATTTTAGATAAAAGAGAATGAAAATTAAATATCCAAGAAGTAAAACTAAATGTAAAGAAGCACAAGAAAAAAACGAAATGGAGAGAAACATATTTGAATATAACAGTCCCTTAATACATGCAAAATTGCAATTGTGTGAAATAGATGTCCACCTCTGTTTCCATATAGAGTTCCTCTTTATAAAATAAAATGGCTATTTATATATATATATATATATATATATATATATATATATATATATATATATATATTTATTTATTTATATATATATTAATTGCACAAGAGTAATGAAATGTGTTACTGTTTTAGTGAAATATGAAGGAGTGAATGGATGTGCAGCTCTGAATGATGATTTTAAGAAATTATATTGAAAATGAACTCATTTATGATATAATAATAAACTGGAGAGTTTCATAGGAAGTGTATTACTAACATATAATACCTCAATGAATATCTGGACTGGCAAAATAGTTATAGAATCAAAACATTTGTTTCACAGTTTTAATTTCTCAGAGTAATACAGATCTAATAACTGTACAAAAAGAGTAAATACTGACATATTTTAGTAAATGAGAGACATGTTCATTAGCACAAAAATGAAATACCAGATCTATTCATATATATGCAAAAGAGGAATAAGTGAATGACAGAAATGATGATTGATACATATTAATAAATGATGTTGAGCAAGTTATTTGACTACTAATACAATTAACATACTGGATATGATTGAGGAATTGACAGAGACAAGGTCTGAAATTATTTGAACCTATAATGAGTTATCAGACAGATACAATGTTAAATAAATGGATTTTTTTTATTGAATGAGGTTTGCTTATCACTTAGAAAAAACACTTGAGTCAATTGATAATTGAGTTAGTTTTTTTAGATAATTTGATATAAGTTAGAAAGACAACTTACTTAGTACATCACTAGTTGGACTACAGATTTACAGATTTGAATGTTAGATTAATGCTGATCTCAAACTGTTATGTTTTTAATAGCATGTTATATAGAATATCAATATTTGCTGTTTCTGTTACATTGCCTCTCATATAAAGCAAATAGAAATCTTGAAACAGATATTAAGCCTTCAGGTATTATCACTACAAATTAACAAGAATAAATGGGCTTTTAAGATAACTTAACTGAATAATCAAGATACAGATTTCTTGCACAAAGATGTTGAACAAATTATATTTATGCAATATATGGTACTAGGCAATATTTTCTTTAAAACTAACAGAAAAAAAACATCAGTCTTCTGAAAAATGACTATTATGCCTAAGAATATATTTTTATATAAAAACTGAAAAGTGATACTTCCTATGATTATCTTAGAATATCAAAATAATTCTTTCATCTTAGAAAATATGTAAGCTGGACTCAACTTTGTACAAATATCATTTATGACCTTTAAGACTGGCATGTTAACTAACTCCTCTGCATATCATTAGTCTCACCAACCTGTTTTCATGGCAGCTTATTTTACATATACATACATACATAACTGCAAATATTTCAGGCATGGGCAGTAATGCCTTTCTAGCCTGCCAATATACCAAAACAGTTGTTCCCACAATAAGTGTCTAGGCTGTTCTTAAAAATATCTACACTAGTGTTTGCTTTAATTTGATAGTCTATTCCATACATCAGCTACTCTCTCAGGAAACCAATTAGTACACTTAGTCTATTCCATGCATCAGCTACTCTCTCAGGGAACCAATTAGTACACTTTTATTTCCTATGAAATCATTTACATAGGTTGTCTGATGATTTTCTACTACTTTTTGATAACCTCAAACATTCCCAGAGCTAGTTGTCTCCAAATGCCTTATATACATAAATAAGATCTCCTCTTATTTACCTATGTGAGACAGTGTAGAAGTTCAGATATTTTAATCTTTCATAATAACATAAATGTTCACATCCATGGATGCCCTTGGTATATTCCTGCTGCATTCTATCCATTTTACTAAAGCTTGTTTTCTTATAGGGTTTCCATGTTGTTTCATACTCAGTTTGGATGTAATGTAACTAACAATGACTTCATCATTTCTGATTTCATAGATTTTATAAATCATTTTATACAACCTATAGTTCTATAACTATCATAAACCAAATTATTTATATGATTAGAAAAACTCAAAAGCTGGATCGACCCATATACCCAGGTCCTTAAATGAATCTACAGTTTCAATTACTGTGTACTGTATTAAATAGTCACCTTTCAATTTATGTCTCCCAAAGCTCATATGCTTAGTTTTTGATGTATTTATCAGCATATTATTCTCCTGTGCCTAAATGGATATTTTAGTTAGGGTCTTTTGCAGGCACACTCTATCTGTAACACATGTAATCAGTTTACCAATTTCAAGTAATCTGCATAAGGACTGTAGAACATCTCATATGAAAAAAATAGATCCAAAAGATAAAATCTAAACAAGTATGGGCCTAGGGCACCCTCACTGCAACCAAGAGTTACACCTGTCTAATTGCTGTATGATACTTGTCATATCCTATTTGTAAGCCATGTAGCTATTCATCTTATCAAGAGTACATCAATATCTATTTGCTCTAATTTATTGATCAGTGTTTTGTGTATGACCTATCAAATGTTGAAGTTAAATCTATATACGTTACGTTATAGCACAAATTTTCATTCATAGCTGTTGTTATATTGCTATTGAACATCCTGTAACAGGTGTTAATAGATGTATTTTCAATATATGCATGCTGATATATGGCTTCATTTCCCAACCTTTGAAATTCTGACAATAACATATCCAATATTACATTCTCCATTATTTTTCCACATTATGAAACTAGACTTAAGGGTCTCTAGGACTCTGGGTTTGTCCTATTCCCTTTTCTTTTGAAAACAGGTTTAATAAGTTCATGTCTACAATTCTGAGGAATCTCCCCATACTTATATGACCTAGTAAATAATAAATATAATGGTACTGTAAGTTCTTGCTGAAGTGTTCTTAGGTCATTATTACTAATTCTGTCTCCTCCCTGTTTTTTTTAATGCAGTTTGCATAGTTCCTTTTCAATATAATCTTAATTTGATTTCAGTATTTGAGGTTACTTGGATGCCAGTAGGACAACTTATTACTCCCTTTGTGGAGCCAAACTGATTTGCATAAGATTTGGTGAATATATCTACAGTCTGTTGTGTCTGAGAATAAATTTTAGAATCGATACACAGTTTATCAATTTGTATGTCTTTACTCCTTTCACATCTTATGTATGTATAAAATTGTTCCCTATTATGCTGAAAATCCTTACATATATTTTCTTCAAATTCTTCTTGATCTTGTCACACCATGCTTAATTTGTTTCACCAGTTGTTATTTCAATTTTCAAAATTGTAGTTTGCCTCTTTTCTATTTCTTATATTTTTTGTCTCTCACCTTAATCATGTGTCTTGTTCCTATGGAATATATCCTCCCGACGTTGTGTATCTTGATCCTGGTGTTAAACATTTTTTTCTTTGCATTCAAACAATTTTTCCTTAAAAACCTTTCACATTCCTTCTGCAGGTTTTCTACTGAATGTATCACTCCAATTAGTTTTACATAGTGAAGTTTTTTGCTTCCATATAATCTGTTATTAATCTTCAGTGCTTTTTGTTTTAGTTTTCAGCTTTGCAAAATTTTCTAGCAACAAATTAACCCTTATAAACCCATGACCACTGCACATCAACTGTGGTAAAACTTGACATGAAGTAACAGCAATTTTCTGAGGAACTTCCTGAGGAACACAAACAATGTCAAGTATGTTCTATTCTCTGGTAGGTTTTTTTTTACAATCTAAAGCAATTGTTTTTGAACATACTTTATGAATAATCTCCTTATTAATGTCATTGAATCAGTATTATTCTACTCTGTTTCTGGTAAATTTAAGTCCCCAGCTAATATTATTCTTCCCTCCTATGTTTCATGCAAGAAATATATGAATTCCTATAGGTCATCTGCACTTGACTTTGGTGGTCTATACACTCCAGCAATTGTTATATGTTTCAGGGTTGTCTTTATTGTCACAGTTACACAGTCTATATAGTATTGTTATCATTGAACATGTAACAATCACAGTTCTCATAACTACCTTTAATCCCTATCATAACACCTCCCCGTTTTTTTGCTAGAATGTGTCTTACAGTAAAAACACTTATACCCTGACATAACTAGTTTCCATCCATTGTTCTTTAACAATGTTTCAAAAACAATAACAACATCAATACTGTGAGAACATAGCAACATTTCCAGTAAAACAACTGTATTATTAATGCTCCTAGCATTAACAACCATCAAACATGCATCAAATGTTGCTATCTATGGACTGTTAAATTTTTGACCTGACCAAAATCCTGCCTTGTGTTTTCAAATATTGCAAAATATCTGCTGCAAAAATTATCTTCTCCGTTCTTGACAAGTGCATGCATTCATGGTGACATGACTCTCCTTTCTATATGTGGTTCATGAAAAATATGTCCTAACACCTGTACAAGCCATGCTATCTAAGAGGGGTGTAAGTTCCCTACTAACAGTCAAAAAGTCCTTGCAGACGAGATCATGTGTACTGACATGAATGAAAACAAATCCATACTTCCTTACATTAAGGCATTCTAAGGCCTCCCTCATATCCTCTATTTTTGTTTCATGTTCATTATCTTCTCTGCAAATGTAAATATCAGTTCCTGTAATAATTAAATCTCCAATTACAAAAATATCTTTTCTGAACAGACCTGAAAAATCTTCAACTTCTATTGCAGTAATATATAGTCAATCAACTGTTAAAAAGGAAATATCTTCACATTAGTCTTATTAATCCCACTGTTTTTGTTGCTTATTACATTTGCAAGTATATAATGCTCATCCAGCTGGCATTGTACATCCACAACTTGAGCCATGTTGTCGATGTCTGTCTTTTTTCTTCCAGTAATGTTCTTCAATCCTTCCACATTCAGTCTTGATTTCTTCCTTTTCACCTGCCCCTTTTCTGTTTTTCTGCCTTCTCTTTTGGAAAAATTATGCCTTTTTTGTAGACTGAAGGATTTTTGATAGAAAAATGTTATCATTCCCTGTAATCTGCATGTTACATAATGAAGCAGTATCCTTTTTAGTATGTAATCCCTTTGCTTTACAGAGATTTATCAGTTTCTTTTTCTTCCTTGTTATATGTTGTGAAATTCTAACTTTATATTTTTATTTCCTTCTATATGTGCTGAATCCTCAGATTGTTGAATACTTGCATTCAGAATTCCAAAGATGTCAGTGGCATTATCTTGTTTCATAAGGACTGAGTGATTTTTACAGATGGTAGCCATATTATTTCTTATATGTGTTCTATTTACTTTTTGCCTAACATTAATTATCTCATCTGTCCAGTCATTAATACATAACAGTTCTCCAAGCTGTATCAACTGCAGAAGTGCAGTTGTCATCAGTAATTATGGATATACAACTATTAATGGTATGTACATCATCCAACTTTTGAAATGAAGAACACATGTCAGCAGTATTATCAGGTGTTACCTTTAAATATACATAGCATTTATTACACTGTATAAGATATTTGTGCTTTATCAAATAATTAATGGCATACTCATTTAAGGAATCCATATTCAGCTGTAAATGAACAAAAAGTTCTAAAAAAAAGAATAATCACTATCACAGAATTCAAAGAAAACTTAAATCCACTTCTAGGAGAAAAAAATCACATAAACAATATACAACTAAATATTAAATTAAGTACAGTAAAGTTAGTGCTCTGATCACACAAGTTGTGAAAGTCACACAAAAGCTGGAATTCTTTTATATCACATGGGAATGCACACAATAGCTTCAGCTAACTATTCCTCACAGTCACACATCTTTTTAACAATAAACATCAATAAAACACAAACCAAGACAGAATTGTTTAGGTAGACTCTGGATTGTCCTCTCTGTGGTCTATATAAATTTATAGCTGTCTAGGTCACTTGGGATGGGTAGAGTTTGCCTGTCTAAAACCTATCCCTTTCTAACAACTAACAGTGAAAATTAAAGGTGCAATAACAAAATATAAATCAAAGTAAATTGTCTTGTCTACAAGTTGTCAGTTCCTTCCTTCCTTCCTACAGTGAAAAACAGTGGTAAAAAATAAAGTATAAATTCAAATAAAAACTTTTCTTATCAAGCTACAGCACAGTTAGTCACAAACCAATACAGGATTGTTTAGAAATGCTCTGGATATGTGCTCTCTCTCTGTCCTCTCATCTGATCTAATCCACAGTGAAACGTCTTCATTAACTGTCACTCAATTCACTCTTTAATCTCCACAATCTCTCATCTATAATCTCCCTAATTTGTAACTATGTATACATTTATTTATTTATTTGTTCACTTTACAAAATGACTGAAATCAGACGTCTGCTTTCCTACTGTTGTGTTCTCTTTTGTACCTCTTAATCTGCCACTTATTTATTGTTCCATCTTAATTAATATTTTGCTTAGTATCTCCCTAATTAAAAAAAAAAAACAATAAAAAGGTATTGGTTTTGCCATATTAGAGAAACAGAAAGGTGAGTACATAGATAATGATATAGTCAAAATCCTATTTAAGAAAATACCAATAAATCTTAAATCGCATAGTATCAATTGCAATTGGAAGGATAAAACTGCACCTTATTCAATATCATATATGAGTTTACATGGGTTAGTGAACAGATCAAAATTAATTCCTAGGCTTAATCAAATTCAGAACATTCTAAACCTAGAAAATAATATGTATGTCTCATATGTACATAATACTCTTCCCTTCAAATCTTGTTATAAAAACACTAACAACAACAACAACAATAATCACAATGAGAAGAATATTGTTTCAGATAAAATCTAATGATCACTGTTTTCAAACAAAATATTAGCAAACTTAATGAAGATTAAATTAATTAATTAATATGGATGATGTCCTAGCAAATTAATTTAATTATAGCTGCAAGGATAACCAAATAAAATACTTGGGTATTAATCAAACATATAACATAAACAAGATAAAGCAGATTAACTGATTAACACCTATGTAATGTGGAATGTCACACGTCTAGAAGCCTGCACACATCCTTACATTCCAATGCCTTATTTGGGAAATCAACTTAAAAGGCATACTACAAAGAAATATAAATATTTTATAACCAATAAAAGCTATTACAATGGTCAAAATAGAAATTATATCATTAAAAGTATTCTTTGCATTTGTTATAGTACAGTTACCTTCTTTATATCAATGCCATAATATAGAATTATGCATACAAACTCATTATAATATTTCCTCTGTTTCACAAATTGTCATTTCTTGGAAACTGTACAATGCAAATGCATTTTGTCAAATTTCTTTAGTTAGCCATACATAAGCATTCATGTAACAGCAAAAAAGATCATTCCTATGTGCATGCTTACTAAGATATTTACAGAAATAAGAATTGTGATTATTTGTATAACTAATACAAATAACAATGAATACCTCTCAAGATGTGCAATGTAGAGTCCAAATATCAATCACAGCTTTCTTCCACATCATCTAAGGTTTCATCTGATATCATGTAATAGTTTGTAAGTCACCCAGTTTTAAAAATATTAAATAAATATGAAAATATGTCATATTTTCATAATTGCTAGCAAATTACTACCAGTAACACCAGTACAGTGTACTGTAATTGAACATTGACAATGTACTTCTCCCATCAGGGCATTTCACTATGTGACCCTCAATAACATGTATGCTTCTTAGTTATGACAATATAAACTCAAACTGAACTCAAATATGAAAATTTGAATAATAAGTGGAAATCATTGGTTAATTTATCCACTGCAGAACATCTGAAAGTAACAATCTTAGTATCATTTTGGTAATTACACCTTGCACTTTCTAAGATTATCTTTTATTAATTGGTGAGTCACTTTGTTAACGAAGACAGACCCAAAAATATGTGTAAGGCCATAAGGAGCTGTATGTTTTAAATGGAAGGATATAAAAAGGCATTTTAGGCTTGAATGAGTTGACTCTAATTATATTACTATAATCATCAACACATAATCCCAAAATGGAATAATTTATTCCATTTATTTGCAGATTGTTCTTGGTTAAAATTATTTTCCTACCTAAAATGTAAATAATCCAAACAATTGTTTTGTCAACTAATAAAGTTTAAATAAAAAATAATAAATAAATACTTACTACCTTACTGGAAATCTTGAAAAATCAAGGATAGCATGTATAAACCATATGAGAACTTTGCCAGTGGGGGTATAAGAATGTCAGGTATAGAAACAATTATAATGGCCTCATGTTTTTAAAGCTATTATACATTGTATTGATAGTACAAATAACTGAAAATTGAAAATACATTTATGTACATTTGATGATAAAAAGGTAAACATTTCCAAAATATTAAAATAATTAATAATAAAATGTAGCTCCTAATTAGAAATTAACCTTGCTATAAAGGCTATATGTCAACAAAAATGGCATCATAAATAATATCCTGACAGGTTTTGAAAGACATATTTATACATATTCTATTCATAAAAACTGGATATTCACATTATCCCTTTCTGTGCAACTACAGAGTTATTGAAGTGATCATAGTAAATCAAAATGCTGAACTTGCAAAAATAAGGACTTCATTTGTGCTAAAATAATTGATTATATAACATATGAGTAAGGATAATAGAGATATTATAAGTAATTATGTATTTATTCAGTGTTTGGGGTAATAAAATTCAAAGCCTCAAATGAGGTCTTCATGAAGTGGTTAACCAGACAAATTAGGGTCAAACACCCTATCCTTAAACCAAGCGTCTACTATTTTTAATTTATCAAGCTATCAGCATTCCTAATCTTACTGGGTAATAGATCCTGCAATCTACCAGCTTTGCAATGAAAAAGTTTATTTTTAAAGTAGTATTAGGAACCAGTAACTCTACCAGAGCATTATTAGTCATTGTTGTAAATGACTGTTGATTAAATTTTACCCCAACAATACAACCAATGTTTCATTGCTGTAAACTTAATAAGTGGCTATAAAGTCCCCCCAAGTAACCTATACTTTTCTGAATATCAAGTTGCTTGAGTTTATCGTTACAACTTAGTTAGATCTTTAACCTTTAAGAGCAGCCTTGAAAAATGATCTGTGTATTTTTTTCAAATTCTTTAATCTGTGTGCCATTATAAATACAAACAACTTCTCAAAATGCAATACTTCGTCAAATATCAGATTTGTATATGGCTACTAATACCCTTACATTTTCACTACATATGCTGTGTAGACAATACCTCAAAACAGATTAGTATTTGTTAATAATCAAATTCACATTCTCATCAAATTTAGATGATTATGGACTTCTATCACAAATCCTGCCTGCATTGTAAAATATAAAATTGTTTAAATCATAGGGGTAACCAGATTTGTCAATACCATAGTGCAATACCTTTCATTTACCAGAATTAAATACCCCCCCTTTTGTATCAATTAATTATCTATAAATTTCTACAACTGATCTTATGCCCTGGTATTCACCATGTTTATTCCTATTTTTGTATCATCAGCAAATTCACTCACCAGATGATTCTGTGTAAGGGAAACTGAAACATGAATTTACTGGACAGGTCAAATATCTCACCCTTGTGGTATCCTTACTTACACAGATTTCACTACTGAAAATGTTTTACCAATTCTTACCCTACTACTTCTACCCCTAACCACTTTGCTACTCACATTTGATGTACTTTCTGATATGTATTGCCTGCCTAGTTCTCATAAGACCAGTATAAAAACTCTGGCAAATCTAGATAGATTGAATCAATCAGCAAGTTTACATCTACTGTATCAAGTAAGTCCATATAGAAATCTATCAGATAGGCATGCAAGAGCATCTCTCCATAAATTCATGCCATACATATATGTATTCTAGATCCATCTTAGTTTTATATCAAATTCTAATACATCTTAGAGAACCAATATCAGATTAATTTTGGAAAATCCTATTTAGAAATAAAGACAGATATATTACATAAAGATAAAAAATTGTTTAAGTTCAATATTAAAAATAACAGTTTTGCTACTCTGGAAAACTTACACTAGGAAATTCTTACATTATTCTTTCTATACACTTGAAAAAATTAAGACATTTACAAGCAAACCTAATAATCTTTGTTGAAGATGCAATAAACAGGTTAAAGCAAACTGAGACCATATTTTAATTGTAATTTATTTCCCAAGTAGTGGAACCATTTTCAATCATTTGCACAATCTTTATGGATTGACAATTTTAAAATATCAAGTTGAGTTATATTACACAATACACCAGTTCCCCCATATATGACTTCAATATACTTCTTCTCTGGACTCTAGTAGCAATAGCAAGGAATTGAAACAGATGATTATTAGAGATAATTAATTTAATTAACAAAATTTATGACAGAGAAGATAACTGTATTTTAAATAAAGCTAAATAATATTCTCTAACAAATTACAAATACTGGCCAAAATTGATATATCTTTTAGACAAATATAAAGATTTTATGTGTGTGTGTGTGTGTGTGTGTGTGTGTGTGTGTGTGTGTGTGTGTGTGTGTGTGTGTGTGTGTGTGTGTGTGTGTGCGTGCGTGTGTGCATGTGCGCTTGTGCATGTGTGTGTGTGTGTGTATTAGATATATCGTATCTGGATTTACTTTCAAATTTTTGAAATATCACAATGTCAAATTGCAAAATCTTGAAACAAATAAACAAAAAGCAAAACGGCTTACAGGTAAAACCCAGTATATAAAAAGAGAAGTATATGAGAGAAAACACTATACCGGGTACCACACAATAACGTCTTTATTTAAACAAAGTAAAAAGGAGAGGTGAGCACTTTCGCAACCTTCGTTGCTTCATCAGACAAAGAATTAACTGTTCAACTGCTTGCTTTATATCACTCTCAGTCAAAAAAATTTTTTCCAGTTAGTGACATCATACAACTTTTGAAAATTTAAAGGCATATATGACAAGAATATTGTAAAATACGCATATAAAATATATATACACAAAAATGTAAAGTATGTTCATATTTATGCATATCTAATTTAAAACAGTTAAATAATCTCATTAAAAATGCATATATATAAAAAGTGCATATAAATAAAAATGCATAGTATATTCATATTTATGCATATCTAATTTAAAACAATTAAATAATCTCATAAAAATGCATATATATAATATATATATAAAAAATGCATAATACAAAATATATAATAAAAGAAATATATGTATATATATTTTTTTTTATTTTATGCAAAAAATTAATTGTGTTGAAGGCGTCTAGCTTTAAGAAATGGAACCAGTGATGTACAACCATTTAAGCCTGGATATCTATCAGCATTGAGCTTGATAATCCATCTTTGTTCTCAGCTCTCTGTAAAATATTCTATATCTCCTCCCCTCACATTTCTATGTATATGTTGTAAAACAAAAAACTTGAAAGAGTGTGAATGGTCACTGTTTAAAACATGTTGAGCAAGCGCACTAGTAGTTTTATTATTTCTGATGTCTGTTATGTGTTCCAATATTCTATCCTTTAAGTTTCTATTTGTTTTTCCTATATAGAAGGCATGACATATTTGGCAGAAACAAAAATAAATAACATCTGTGGTTTTACAGTCTGCATATGAATGTGAGTATAGTGTAAAATTTCTAACAGGATGAATATATGGTGTAGTACTATGAATATGTGTACAAGCAGTACAAGACCTACAAGGAAAAGTACCTTTGCGTCTGGAATTATAGACGTCTTTATTACAAAATTGTTGTTTTAATGTTAGATTATTTCTGAAACTGCAACTAGGTGCATTACCAATGAAAGAATGTAAACAAGGAATCTCATGTAAAATGTGCCAATGTTGTTTAATAATATTAGTATACTGATTAACATTACTAGCATACTGAAAAAACGCTCTAATGCTATTATTTTGTGTATTATTTCTTGAAACAACAAACTCAAAACTGCACAACTTTGAAAATTTAAAACATTGAGAGTTACTTTTACCGAATAACACTATAACAAGCAAACAGAAACATTTTACATAATCTTCTATCCCTTTAAATATTCTCAAAACTAATGTAACCAACATGGCCCACATTACATACTCATTCTAGGAGCTGCAGTCAACTTCTATGGGATTGAATTACCTAAAACCATAAGTAAGTGCTTTTTATTAAAACTCTAAGAAATAACATAGAAAGAAATGTAAAAGTAAACAAACACTGCTGCTGTAGCGATATATCTAACGTCCACATAAATATCCTTAGCAATTCAAAACCTTATTTCAAACATGTTGTTTTATTATACATTTTGGAGGGGGCTGTGCCCCCCATACCCCCAGCAAATTAAATATATCAACTCCAAGACTGCACTACATTAAGTAAATGCGCAAATTTACCATTCCGTAGAGCTTCATGCTCGATATTATGAACTTTGGTAAAGTAAACCTCGATGTTTTCAAGTTTTAGTGTTGTGAACTTTCGAGTTTCTAGTCTCGCGATTTTGCAGTTTGATATTTTGGTATTTTGAAATTTGAGTAGATCCATACAGTTTTATATATATATATATATATATATATATATATATATATATATATATATATTCAGCATATATCTGGACACTGCGGTTGTGGTGCTGCGGTAGTGTTGTCGCCTCACAGTAAGACGTTGTCCTGTTCAATTCTCAGCTAGAGCGTCTCATGTGTGGAGACATGCATGAATGAGCATACCTACGTTGAAGGTTGTGCGTCAGGGCTGGCAACTTGGCACATAAAATCTACTGCCAATCATTAGCGGACCGGAGTTCCGCTGTGGCGACCCCTAACCGGGAAAAGCTGAAAGACAACAACAACATTCAGCATATATCTCATCGGCTTCCACTATACTAGTTTTAAGGTATTACATGGTGTAGTATTTAGATTTGTTGGGTCTACCTTGTAGTTTTTTATGAAGTGGTTTGTCTGTGTGACCTTTTACCTTTTGGATGTATTGTAATTTGGAGTATTTTGTGGTCACCTTAATGTAATAGACATTAGTCTTGTTTTTCAGCTCTGCATTTCTAACATATAGGCAAATGATCCACTTATGCTTACCCGTTGAGATAAAAACATATACATCTACAGTTAGTGGTGTTACGCTTTACTGGCCTAAATACATCAGTAAAGACATAAAAAAGTGAAAGTAAAAAGTCATGGGCATTTAGAAGCCATGTACTGAAACAAATTGATATTTCCTTAAGGGGCATTTGCATATATCCCATGGGCCTCAACTATATGAGGTTTAAACTGTAATACAGTGAAGACTTTAGCTTTGATTTGTCTTTCTCGTAGCATTTTCAATATTCCAATTACAGAGGAAGACTCTCTTCAGCTTTTCTGAGAAAGCGTATGCCAGGTTCTTAGAAAGGAGGCTTTGTTTTAATAGCTCAGTTCTTAGAAAGGAGGCTTTGTTTTAATAGCTCAGCTTCTGGTTCAGAAGAAGTGGATTCTATCGTCATCAGTGCTGTCAATATGTGTTTTATGGCCTTAAAAAAGGTATACAACCCTGTAATCCCAGAACGTTATTTGCAAATTGCTTCAGTAAATGGAGTCCCAGGAGTGATACTGTATGCCATTGCTATTCAGTCACTGTATTCAAGGAATGAGAGTTATGTCACCATGCTCATTCTTAAGCTGAATATGTTCAAGGAGGTGCAAGACTCTTGTAAGGATATGTTTTGTCTCCCCTCCAGTTCATGATTCTTATGGATGGGACATCAGGTCATAGTCAAGATCTGGAGAGTGTCCAACTGGTGAGTTGTGAAGGTTACATCTTTGCTACTTGCTAATTATATTGTCCTCTTTGTCTGAAATGACTATGACCTACAACATATAATAGAATCGTTCTCTGCTCAGTGTGAAACACTGGGGAAGAAAATCAGCATTTACAGAGGTCTTGGATCCCCCCCCCAAAAAAAAAAAAATTATAGACTGCTGTTTGCAAGGGCGGACAAGGAGCAGCTATCTGGGATAAATGTGTTTCTAAGTATCTTGTGGTCTTATTTATGAATGAAAGTAGGCAGTATTAAGATATCGGCTAGCAGATGGATACAGCAGAAGCAGTGTAGTTGACAGTGTAATAGACTGCGGTGATGAAACAAGAAAAGAGTGCTATGACAAAGTTTTCATTTTACCAGTTAATATCTACAGTTTTATACGTGGTCATGAGTTTTGTGTAGTGACCAAATGGAAAGCTGCAGCTACAAATAACAAAAATGAGGTCCCATCACAGGCTAGCTGTGATACCTTGGCATGACAAAGGGAGGAGTTTAACAATCCTTTGAGGGTCTCAGAGTTCAGTTACTGATTTTTAAGGGGTTCAAATGAAAAGTGGGGTCTGAATGGAGAAAGGTGCCAAAATGGAGAGATGATAAATCAGCAAGCAAAGGAGAGTAGTATTACTGGAATTAAATTAATCTGCAAGTCTTGGTGAGTATCTTCATGAGGTATACCCTGTTTATTTTTACAGAATCTCACCAAGATGACACTGATATATAGATTGTATTGTATATAGCATATATCATGGGCAAAAACTGGTAAAAAATAAAAAAGACAGCCGGGTAGAAAAGACCCAGGTTAAAAAAATGCTCAATCCTGGTAGGCACATTGGTGACAGGACTGGAAAAATGACAGTGTAGAATCCTCAAGGCACAGAAACATTCCTACAATGGGGCTAGGCCAGGCTCAGGGGGAGGATGCCCCCCCCCCTGCTGTAGAAGAAAGTAGTAGTCCACAAAAATCACAAAAACTGACAAGCCAAAAAAGAACCATAAAGATGATAGAGTGGACTATTAAGGATAAGAAAGAAATTATGTATTGTTACTATTATGCAAGAAACCCAGAATTTCCAGACAGAAGCTATACAAAAAAGATTAAGAGAGAAATTAGAGGAAAGTAAAATATTTACACAAGAAAAACTGTCAGAAGCTAAGATAAAAATGTTGTTCATTAATGCAACAGATTTAGGAAAAAACATTATGTATACTAAGAAACCTAGGGCCATTTGGAAAAAAGAACCAACTTAGGAAGTGCAAAAATATAAAGAACAAAGTTTAGATATTTTTGAAAGGTATAAAAAAAGAAATATGCACATGGAAAAGAAAGAGAAATCTGTTATGGTGCACTATTTATGCAAAGGAGAAATCCAAATTAAGGATTACAAAAAATGCAGCCCCAAAAGATATTTAAAAAGAAATATAAGCAAAGGCATCCAGATATGGAAAATTTCACTGTACAAAAAATAAGATTGCAAAGAGGGAACGTAGAACAGAAGATTATTAAAAATAGAAAGTGAAGTTATAGAATACCTGCGAAGTGAAGTATTTAGTGTAGAAAATCTAATACAGGTTGTATCACAGCACGATTAAATAATGAGTCCCCCAAAGAAGGAGAAACAGGGGGAGAAGGTGACAGCTGAAGAAAAGAATATGGACATGGGAAAGAAAAAGAGATTTAATATGGTATGATATTTATGCAAAGGAGAAAGGAAAACTAATCAGTACAATAAGAGCAGCACCAAAGATATTTGAAGAAAAATACAGGCAAAGGCATCCGGATATGGAAAATTTTACAATTCAAAAAAAATAAGAAAATAAAGAGGAAACGTACAATAGACGATTGGTAATGGAAAAGGTAAATACATAGAAACTGAGGCTATGGATTACCTGCAAAGTGAGAGATTTTTATAGAAAATCTAACTCTGATAACGTCACAAAATGCTAGAGCAATGGATCCCCAAAGTAAGGAGAAACCAGTGGAGTGGGAAACATTTAATAAGTTGCCATATGAAGATACTTTGGAGCTTTCCATGGGAAACCAGTACAAATGTTCAGTTGGAGTTGCACAGCAAGGGAAGGAACAGGAAACTGTGGCAACTCTGACTCAGTCAATGCTGTGGAGTGATAGACCATTAAGCTCCCATATGAAAGAGCAACAGATGAAACTGAAGAGTATGTAGCACAGGAAGATGCTCTGGAACTTTCTGTAGAATACTGTAGGAATTGGAGAACAAAGAAGGTGCCCCCACTTTAGAAGAAGATGATCTAAGAGAAGAGTTGCTTGGTTTAATAGAGATGGGCCGACATATTAAGATCAAATAAAGAAACAGAGGACAGAAAGTCAATAAAACCCAAAAAGTTAGAACACAGCAATTAGGATTGTTCTTAGAGATTTATGATATAACAGAAGTGAATAGAATATATTACTATACAGCTAAATTAATAATAGATAAAGTCTTACCACAAAAACACAGGGCAGTAAAGGAAAGGAAGGGGAGAAATCAAATGCCTTCATGGAAGTATTGAATAGAGAAAATTATAAAGCAATTAAGACAAGAAAAGAAGGAACAGATCAACAAAAATCCTTAGAAAGTTAGACATGATAAATGCAATGTGCAATATCACAACAGATCATGCCCTATTATACACTATCACAATTAATAAACTAAAAATGTTAGGACAGTCAGAAAAGCTTAGAAGATGTGCAGATAAGTATAAAGGAGAAGTACAAAATAAGCAATTTTTTTTTTACTCAAATTTTTTTATAAAGAATTGGGAAACAAGGCAAAAGGAACTGAAACATCACAAAAAGAAAGAAAATAGATTTAGTTATGTTCCTAATAATGTCACAAAAAGCAATGTATGTAAATACAATGTCACAATGTGTTGAAACAAATACAGTTTAACATACCATAAGAGTATGTCACGAAATGGTAGTATATGTAGTAACAGCATTTTAACTAAGAGATATAAATAACATCACAGCTGTGAGAGGTTTTTATATATGTGTCTGTGTGTGTGTGTGTCTGTGTGTGTGTGTGTGTGTGTGTGTGTGTGTGTGTGTGTGTGTGTGTGTGTGTGTCTGTGTGTGTGTGTGTGTGTGTGTGTATATCTATCTATATATATATAGAGAAAGAGAGAGAGACAGAGAGATAAAGAGATATCTCTCTCTCTCTCTATATATATATATATTTATATATATATATATATATATATATATATATATATATATATATATATATATATATATATATATACTGAGTAGGAGAAAATAGGCATAGTGCTGGAAAATTATTAACTAATCATTTTGATCTGAGATTTATAAATCTACTGTAATCAATGTGTGCAAAAAAGTTACTTCCTACTTTAGAGTAAACACGTAACACAAGCTACTTACATTCTTCTTGTTTAATGCAACAAACTAGTTTATTATAACTCTGCAAACTGGCACATCTCCCACACTTCGAAACATCTAGTTGTACATTTGTCACAGTACTAGATGTCATACTTCTCAAAGAATTCTGGACCAAGCCAAAATAATTTAGGGACAAAGAAATAGAATTAGGGACATAGTTTAAATATTAATATTATTAAACTTAAAACGTTCTTAAAATAATAGATTTGTCATTAGCAAGTATTTTTTAATGATATGAAGTCCAAAATTCAAATCTCTTTCATTATTTACTGATTGCAGTCTACATTGATTTGCTAGAAAACCATAGATTTTATGAGGACAGGCCAAATATATGAAGCAATTGGACAATCGGGCTCATTATATCAGCACAAACAGCCTATTGAATATATGTACAAAGATGTGTATGTTTAATCACAGTAGTTTTTTGAACAACAGCATCAGTGATAAACTTTTACAATAGCAGAATAATAACATCCATGGGCAGCTGAAAATAATATAAGGCATGATATTTAGCGCACTGAAAAAAATTATTTAGCTGTGAAAAGATCCATGTGATAACTTACTCGAATGTCATTTATAAACTCCAAGATGCCTTATAGGTATTTCTTTCAAGAGAAATAGTCACAATCTAATCAAAAAGCATGAATATTTAAAGATGCTTCCTAGAATTTGTAATATTTAATAATATTTAATGATACTTCTTATAATTGCAAACACCTCCAGACTAATATCGCATATGACGTTGAGTGGTTCCATGAATCCCAGATCAAAAAGGGCATTGCATTAACCCATTGCCTGAACCATTTTATAAGCCAAATCAATTTACATAGCAGGAAAATAAACAGCTTTTAACAGCATGAAAGCACTTTGTTTTCTCTAAGTGTAGCTATTACATGAATTATTGAGTAGCAACAAATGAAAACATTAAGTGCAATGATTAAAGGCTGCTTAACATATCTCAGAATATGTTAACAGCTTTCAATAGTTTTGCTAAAACAGCAGTAAAATGTATTTTTATTTAATAGAATTTTAATGATTTTTATGACTCTCAATTTTACTGACTGTTGAAAATATGCATATGATACTATCATTTTTTATTGTTTTTCATAGACTATAGTTCCTCTACACATACCAAAATAATTGTCTCTCATATAACCACTTCAACATATAAGAAACTTAAAAAAATATATATGTAACCTGTAAGCTGCATCTGTCACCATATAAAGCCTGTTTTCCTACGTCACTTTTCTTCAACATTAATATGTTAATGTGACTGCAGCCGCACTAAAACTATTAAGGGTATGAATGGCAAGCACCACTGCTTTCAATTCACTATTACATACTGCAACCATTCTTTTGATGCAAACCATTTTTGTCTTGTTTTCTCCACTCCATGGACCCCATTTTCATTCTAGTTTTTGTGACTTTCTAGTCAAATTAAGTTTTACAGTCTGTTCATTTTATATTTTCTTAAAGAGTCTAAACTTACAATCTCTCTGACTTATGACAGATAAATGTGATATGTCTTAAAGAAACATATAGACTTAAATTCTGAGGTGGCCGAGGACCACACGGATCATATAGACATTTCACTTTTCTTCCAAATGGATAAGCTATGAAGACTACTTATCTATGTGCTTATACCCCCTCCAAATAATTACCTGATATATTTCCCATGTATTTCCTAATACTGTCATTGTTTTGTTTATGTAGTCTCATTAAGAAGGCTGTTATTACACACAACTTTTCTATAGAAAAAGATTTCCTTATATCCCTCCTAATCTGTGCATATTATATCTTCAAACCATGTCATTGTTTTATGTACCTATTACAAGGCTAAGCACTGATTTTGCCTGTCTCTGAGCTATTGCTATTCTGTCTGTACCCTGAACTGCCACAAAAGTCTTGTTAAATTATAAGCAGTCGATAAATGGGATAACAACTTTTTTTCTACAGGTTATGCTTCTTTCTATGTAGCCCATTTTTCACCCTTAAGACTTCTTTACTATTTAGTAATATATATTGTATACTTTATGGGTAACCTCATATAATGACCCTCACATCATTTTCCATTTGTATTGTTGCTAGAGCACTCTCCCTCCAGATGTGTACTCACGTCCCATTCTACTGTTTGTCTAGTACATTATTTTGCATCACTGAATTTAAGCTGCCATAGTTCAAACTACAATCTCAACTTGTGCCTTTTCATCCTTCCTTTACCTCCTTGTGCACCATGTTTGTTGCAGATGCGTGTTTTGTCAGAAAAAGATTCACAGTTTCCTGATATCAATTTTTGTAAATATCTATATAAACACTGAACTAGATCAGTGTGCAGTAAGAATCTCCTTAAACCATTTTCTTCCTAAGCTATAACACCTGCATGGGTAGAAATTATACATGAATTTACACCAGACTGCCCCAGCTTGAGCACCTTAGGACAAAAACCTTGATCAAAACGTGAGTAAATTTTAAATTACTCCCATCTCTGTGATATTGCAGATTAATATTCCTGATTATTATTTTTCTCAATATTCAAAAGATAGAGAGACAGATAGAAACCATGTCATACAATGCTCAAATAAATAGTTGATAAACCCAAGCATGCCTGTATACAGTAGAGTGAAAAAAGACAAATGAGTGTTTCCTGGCTTATAAGTGCTTAACAGCTGCTAGACGTAGACTGAGAAAATCAATTTCTGCATGACATTGTTAACATATAGCAAACATATCAACATGCATAACTCAACAGGCACACTGGGAGAAGCCATCCCTGTGCACATACATGGCTTCCAGAGACAATATTGCAATGTCCCCTACCATAACTTGTTTTGTTCTACCCAAAAAGTTGTATACCAGCAGGAAAAGAAAGCTGAGATAAAAACTGGAGAACAGATACATCAGTGGTAATATTATAACAATTTCAGTTATAACTAGAGAAGTTATAATATGATGAAATGAGCAAAGTAGCACTTGTGATAGGAGAATCAAGGGTCTTTGTAATAAATTAATATGTATTTTATTTATTTATTTATTTCAGTTTGATTACCGGGGAGGTCCACTGGGCTTGGGGGCCTGTTTTCAGTGGAGGCCCGAGGAAAAAAGCTCCACAGAAACAACAATTTTAATTACAAGAAAGAGTTCAGACACAGATAACATTACAAATAACAGGTGGCTACAAAATAGTCTACAATACCAACATCAGATTGCTAAATTAGCAAAAAGTATTAACAATTTCAGTTAAGTTCAGCAGGAAAAGATTGGCATATTGTATAAAAAGCAAAGAAAAAGCAAAGAAAAAAAATTAAAACATTAAAAACTTTAACATTTGGAAGCTTATGCAATTAGTATTTTAGAAGAGGTGAGGATGGTAAGGAGGTTTGCCTAGGTAGCTTAAGCATATAGTGCAAAAGTGCTTTAGTAGCTAATACATTTAGTGTTTTAGGAGAGGTTAGGAGAGGATTAGGAAGGTATAGAGGTTAGCCTGTAGAGAAGGGGGAGGATAGTTGGACTGGTGTAGGTTGAAGAGTACAGTTGCATATCTTATTTAGATAAAGGTGAGAATAAAGTTGGGTTTTGAAGTTGTCTAGGTTGTTGCAGGTTCATAGAGAGGTGGGTAGGGCATTCCATTTTTTAGCTAAGGTAAAGGATAAGAGAAGTTGACCTGCTGGGCACTTTGGTTTTTGTACTGTGATACGGTTTTGGTGAGAAGATCTAAGGGATCTGAGGGGGGGTATAGGGTTGAAGAATATTGGAAAGAGCAGAACAGTTAGTAGGATGGAACACTTATTTATGGGCTGTGGTGAGTTGGAGAAAGTTAAGATGATTTGGGAGTTCAAGCCAGTTTAGAGAGTGAAGGGAGGTGCAGTGATGAGAGGAGGATTTGGATTTAGTGGCAAATTTGGAGATTTTATTGTAGCATTGTTCCAATTTGTAGGTAAGGGTAGATGATAGGTTAGTGAGCAGAGGAGCGCCATATAGTAGAGAGGGAAGGAGGTAAGTAGAGGCAAGGGTTAGCCTAGTGGAAGGGGACAGAAAGTGGATGTTTCTATACAGTAGGCCAAGTTTTATATGTGATTTTTTGATGTTTAGCTGAATATGAGTATTGAATTTGAGCTGGACATCAATTGTAACACCAAGAAGTTTTGTGGAGGTTACTATTTCAATTGTGGAGTTGTAAAGGCTGGTTATTTGGAAAGACTTTTTATCAAGAGATGAGGATTTGGAGGGGAAGAAGAGCAGGATCTTAATTTTGTTGGCATTTAGGGAGAGGTGATTTTGGAACATCCAGTTTTCAGTGGTTGAAAATGCTGTTTGGGTTAGTGCTTGGAGCTCTGTTAGGTTAGGGGCTTGGCAGATCAGAGTGGAATCATCAGCGTATTGCACAATTGTGGTGTTGGGGATGGCTTTATGAAAGTTGTTAATAAAGATGGTGAATAGTAATGGGCCAAGAATGGAACCTTGAGGTACTCCGGTAGGGGTAGGAAGGAAGGTAGATGTTGCTTGACCCCATTTCACAGCTTGGGACCTGTTTGAAAGGTAGCTATAGAACCAGCAAAGAGCTTTTTGGCTCAGGTTGAGGTCAGAGAGATGGTTTAGAAGGAGGGAGTGGGAGATGGTGTCAAAAGCTTTGGATAGGTCTAGTAGAACAGATGATACTAAGTTATGTCATGTGCAGAGTTCACAGAATGAAGGAAGGAGAGAAGGGCGGTGTTAGTGCTGTGTCCTGGTTGGAAGCCGTGCTGGGTAGGAGAGAGTAGTTGGTGTTCAGTAAGGAAAGGCATGAGCTGTAGGTGGATACATTTTTCTAGGATTTTGGATATAGGGGAGAGGATGGCAATGGGACGGAAATTGGAAACATTACAATTTTTGCCCCCTTTGTGAAGTGGAAGAATGAAAGCAGAACACCAGAGTTTGGGTACATAGGATTTGAGTAGAAACCTATTTATTAGGATGCTGATGGGAAAAGCAATGGAGTCAGGAGCTATCTTTAGAAGGATGATGGGATGTTATCAGGGGCATTGGAGCAAGGCTTTAGTTTATAAAGCAGTTTCTTTATTAGGTCGGTGGGTACTGGTTTGAGGTTGAAAGTGGGTGGGGGTGAAAAGGGAGAGGAAGATTGATTGGGGGGAGGGTTGTTGGTGAAAGTCTTGGTTAGTTCGGCGATAGAAGAGGTGAAGAAGGAATTGAATAATGAGGCAATTTCTGGGTCAGATTTACTGGTGTCAGGACAGGGATTGCTTTTTATACCTGGTCTAAGGAGGAAGTTAATGGAGTTCCAGAACTGTTTGGGATTTCTTAAGTGGTTTTCTTGTAGTTTGATATAATAAGATTTTTTTATCAGTAATGACTAGTTTTTTGGCAAGATTTCTTAGCTGTTTAAACTTAAGGAACATTTCAGGCTGTTTGTGTTTAAGGTAGGTTTTCCAGGTTTTATCCTTTTGACGCATGATCTTTTTTGTCTCATTGGTGAGCCAAGGGGTGGTTTTAGTTTTGATTCTTTTTCTTCTTATTGGAGCTTGGGAGTTAAGGACAGTTAAGAATGTGGAGTTGAAATAGTCAACAGCTTTGTCTAGAGGCAGAGTTTTTAGGGGGTTCCAGTTAGTTAGCTTCAGGGAGTTTGAGAAAGAATTTTGATTAAAGTTAGTTAGGTTACGAGTTTGAATAAAGTGGTGAGAGAGAGGGGAGGTGGGAGTGGCTCGAATGGAAAAGGCAGGGAGGTGGTCTCCTAATGGGACAGGATTGACACCAGATTTTATAACTTTGTTAGGATGCGATACTAGTATCCAGTCAAGTATGGTGCCAGGGGATTAGTTTTGTTAGGTCTAGTAATGGAGTTAGTAAGTTGAGTGAAGTTGAATATGTTGATAGTTATGGAGGGATTAGGGTTACTAATTTTTCCCCAGTCAATGTTTACATCTCCCAAAATAAAGGTTTCTAGTTTAATGTTAGATGAGGACCATGAGAGGATGTCTTCCAAAGTATTGGTATTGTTACTGGGAGGAATGTAGAGGGAAATAATACAGATGGTTTTGTGGTTGTTTATTTTTAGTTTGCCAATAACTAGTTTGGCATTATTAAAAGAGGGGAAGGTGTTGGGGTATGGGGTCATAGTCAGGAGGTTAGAGTAGATTAAAGCAGCTCCACCTCCTCTTCTACTAGTGTGGTCAGATCAGAGAGAATGAAATCCTGGAGGTAGGAATTCAGAGTCATTAATATGAGGTTTTAGCCAGGTTTCAGAGATGGCTGCTATGTCTGGGGAGTTATGGGAGAGCCAGGCATGGAAGAGTGTTAATTTATTTTTTAAACTTTGTGCGTTGATTGTGAGGAACTTGAGGTTTTTATGAATAGTTTTATTGTTGGAGCAAGACTGATTTGTAGGAGAAACATTTGGACCTGGATTGGGATGTATGTCACCAGCTAAATGAAGGCAAGTAAAGTTGGGGATACATTTATTAGATTTATGTTTTGATAGATGATGTTGGTAGTGAGTTGGTTTAAGTTTGTAGTTGTTGTTAGAGATTGGAAAAAGTTTTGTTTTGAAGACAATGATAGGGTGGGAGGGAACTAAAGATGCAGAGATATTGTGGAAGTGGGATGTGTAATGGTGTTGGGGAGTCAAAGGGGGAGAGGGCACATGAGAGTTAGTATAGGAGGTTAAATGGTATAGTGATAGTAGAAGTAAGATGAAGGGAGAGTAGAGAAGGACTTTGTAAGGAAGGCTGAGCATGGTACTGGGAGACAGTTAATGTTAAAAGAGAAGGTGATATGAGATTGTACTTTGGGGGTGTGGTATAGAGAAGTAGGTAGGGTGGAGAAAGTGGGAGGGTGGAGGGTGCATCCTGATAGGCTGGAGAAGAGGGAAGGCCTAATAGTGATGAGTAACCTGATTGACTGGGCAGGTGGGTGGGACTATAGGGTTAAAGATAAATCTAGGAACACTGGGGGTGGGTGGAAATTGGAGGCAGGGTAGGGAAGCGGAGTGAGCCCACAGTGCGAATGGAGCGGGAAGAGCCAAGAAGGTGGGAAGGCCCAAAAACAATCCGTGACCTGAGGCAGGAGAAGGAGAACTACTGCAGGGGTGCAGGTATATGGATTATAAGCTTTCTTTGCACTAAAAAAACTCTTAGTTTCTTAATTTATTGGGGAAAACCTTCTAGTAAAACAAGTATATGTGCATGGAAAGATAAAAGTACAGCTTTCTTGGTGAGGGGCAAAGACACTTTCTAGGTAGAGTTAGTTAGTGGAGAGTAAGGGGGAAGTTATTGCTGGGCTTACTTATTAGGAGTATGCTGCCACCTAGTGGAAAAAGGAAGGAGGTGCACTGTAAGGAGATGAGGTTCCACTTAGAAGTTCAGTATATAGAAGGTAGATGGAGGTAATTGTGGGGAGTAGACTGTAAGCCAAGGATAGGGTTGGGGGGTCCTGTGCAGTGACCTCTGGTAGGCTGCTTTCACGTGTACCAAGGTAGAATGCTGCTCAAGTATAGTAGATGCTAGTAAAATATATGTAAGACAGAGCACATACACTGAGTCTCTTTAGGGAGATGTGGTCCCAGTAAACTTAATATAGATCAAGCAGACTGTCCACTGCCATCTTCTCTTTGAAAGGAAGGATATTCTGTTTGGTAGTGAAGAAGGGGAATAACACCTTGGGGAGTGGCTGAAAAGAAAAGTGAGAAAAAAACAAATAGAAAAATGGGGTAGGGGAAAAATAGGGAAGAAGGAGAGAGCAGAAAGTAGTGAATGCAGATCAGAGGACAGAGTTAATAGTGTGGAGTAAAGTGGTAGAGAGGAAAAGATAAGAAGTAAGGTGGAAACAATAGTGCAGTAGAAGGTCTACAGGTTATGATAAACTTCACTTTGACAAGCAAGCAAACAATAGGTAACAGGTTTACATATGTATTAGAGCAAACAAAGACTGTGTTAGATATTCAAATAGCAGTAATTAAAGCAAAAAATATTCCTAGGTGGGAGAAAAATAATCCAAAACAGTAGTTACAATAGAAGGAAAAGCAGTTTATACATTCAATTAATCACTTGAAGACTTTTAGCAGAGGCAGGCCTTAGTGTATAGCAATATCTAAATACATGGACAAGCTATTATTATCAGCAATCATTTAGAACACACCAGGATACTAGCTAGATTTTGGTGCAGCATCTAATATTGCTTAACAGATGCCTCAGTAAGGCTCGCTAGAATGTCAGCATTAAGCAGCTTAGTAGACACAAACAGGCTTACACTAAGCCAAGAAAGAAGAGGTGGGCAATGAGAAAGCAATAGGATCATGTAAATATAGTTACCAACAATCAAGGTAAACACACCAACAATCAAAGTAAACACACCAGGATACTAGCGTTGTTAGCCTCGACTAATGATGCTAGAGAAAGATGCCTCAATAAGGATTAACGTCTAATGCTGCTAGAATGATGCCTGAAAGGTTCACTATTATATTAGTATTATAACCATAATATGTAAGTGTACAGGCAGCTCCTTTGGCACAGAGGGATAAAACCCTAACTATAGTCCAGCAAACTTGAGTTTGATCAGAGCCTCCTGCCCCTGATAGAGATGGAAGATGAAGAGGAATGAAAGGGTTAAAAACATAGTTGTCTCTCTCATTGAAAAAGGTGGGACATATGTCTAGGAGGCACAAACATATGCTAATTTCCCCTAGTATTGACTGGAGAAATGTAGATGTGCCTGCTGCAGGAAGGTTCCGTAGTCTATAGGCTTATATAACTTGCAGAAGTGAGTGACAATCCTGTCTTTTGTCTACTCCATGCCTTCTACTAAAAAACTTACTGGAAATTTTTGACAAGTTAATACTTAAATAAAAAAAAAAATAATTCTAGTCCACACCAAATGATCATACAACTTCTACCATCCAGCTGTCTCTGTCATTGTAAATAATAAAAATAAATTGAAGGCCCAAGGAAATAAAATGCTGCACATAAAATCCACAAGAACTTTAACCCAGTAGCCTTAAAGAAACATGTTTAAAACAATGAAAGATAAATGCTCTCATTCAAAAAAAATACATGAACTTCATCAGATAACAATGCTGGAAGTATGCACTCATTTTAAAGATTTTGTGTTCAATCACATGACCGCCAAGCCCCCAGGAATAGAAACATCATCTTAAAGGTGCCATTAAAAAGAAATTCACAGTGCATAGCACTGAGTCAATGCTATTTACAAAATCTGCAACAAAAAATAAAATACAGAAAATAGAAACAGAATGCATTCACCATAAAATAGAAAATTGAAGGCAAAAGTATGTAAATATATGCCTTACACTTAGGGGTCATCTTTCCATGGTTTTCCTTCATTTAGTCAAGAGTCCGTTGTACGAAGCACCAAAGTACAAAAGTACAACGGCAAGATTTGGGAATGCCGAATTCCATTATTGCAAATTCAAATGAGCAAATCCACACTGGCATTCGTTCATTTAAATTCAGCATTCCGGGTGCAGATCACAGTATAGTGGGGATCGGGACATGTACACTTTCCTTCACTGTAGTGCAATCTTGGAGTTAGTAGTAACAGGGGGTATGGGAGGCTTGATGTTTGGAGACAGTAGGAAATGTCTTCTGTCACTGTTGTGCTGCAGTTCAAAAATGGTCGAATCTAGGTTTCCAGTAAAAAAATTTTCGACATTTAGATTCAGACACATTTTGAAATTCGTCATTTACAGTTGCACAATAGAGAGATCATACATTACATTTTCAACAAAATGAAGGTAAACCTCTTTACACTGCTTTTAACTTAAGCAAGCATTATTGAAACATGTTCATTGAGTCCAGGCCATTGGCATTCAAAATTAACTGCCAATATAATTCACATTTTTCAAGTAATAAGGTCTATGGACTTTCATTATTATTAGAAGGTATTTGTTCCAAAATGCAAAATTTGACTGTAAGGCTTGGGTAACATTTTATGTGTTTGTAGCAAGCGTTAATGTCTTTTCTCATTTTGATTTCATATAAATGTTCGTATATTTTGTCCCTCAGTCTCTGTTTTCTGAGTGGAAAAAATAGGCCAATGAGGTCTAATCTAGAGGGTAAGAAAAGAGTCCATGGGAAAATTTGATGTTAAAGGATGGAGCGAGGCACTAAAAATTAATTAGTATATAAGTTCATAAAAGAAAAGCATTCCTACCTTCCTCAACAGTCATGATCTGTGTACTGTTGCTTTAGGAATTAAAAACAAGAAAAGGTTTCTTGCTTTTTCCATGTCCTGCTGCTTCCTGCATTCAGCCAATGAGACAGGAGCAAGCAAGCACATAGAGATAGTGTGTGATCTGATTACACAGCACTTACAAGTACAAAGAAAGTGTTCATATCAGAAATGGAGTAATTTCAATATACAAGTGCAGTTCTTAACTATGAGATGGAAAGGTATATTTCACTGCAGAACAGACAGACATAAGCGCAGTATTTCACAGTAGTAGAATGGGATGTTTTACACAGTACATATGCAAGCATTTCATAGTAGAACATGTTGCAGGTATGAGAGGTAGCACAGCATTCTTTTTGAAGTCACAGCAGAATGGGCAGACATAATAAGTGCAAGATTTCACAGTAGAATGGGAAGGTGTTTGCAAGCATGAACAAGAGTATTTCACACTTATGTGTTTCTCTGTGTGCTGTTGCATGTGAAATGCCCCAGTTAAGAAGGCAGTGCAGTTAAGTGATTTCTCAAACTCAAACTCTCTATCTTGACTACAGGAAGTAAGAGCCTTAACGACTACATCAGAGTAGTTATAGTGAAAAGGAAGGCAATTGATTGTAGTAAACAAGAGCATCATTTCATGATCCATGTTCTTTGGATGCGATCCCTGGTGTCCTTAATGTTGACAGTGTGTTTATTATTTAGATGTGAATAAACTGGACAGCATGAAGCCTACAAACTTAATGTTAATATTTTAACTATGAATACTTTTTTTAAATTTAGCATATTTTCTTCTGGACAGGCACACAGGTGTGAAATGCACTGTTTGGACTAAAACAGTTTTGTCTAACACAGTGCAGATGAGTAAGATTATGAGCTATTGAAGAGCTGCTTCCTGTAATACATGGTTTGAATCCCTCAGCCTTCATTTGTTATCTGTGACTCTGCCAAGTTATTCCACCAGACATTGGGCTGCTCCTGAAAAGGAGTACATGTTCAGTGGGCTGTCCCAGGTTGTTAGCTAATGTGTTATACATTTGCCTTTTAAATTTCTATACCCTTCACATAAATATTAATTAGTATAGCCTTATTTGCTATTTGAGTATGAATCCCAGCACATCTCTTGTAGTTTAATACATTGCCAGATATATTTTTACTAAGTTTGAGTTCTGAGGAAAGAGTTTACTTTTTTCATACTAAGTCTGTTTTTGATGTGAGAGTGTTTTGTTTTTCTTAGAAATTGGATGCCAGTGTTTTTTCTACAAAGTATGAAATAATAGTTTTAATTATAATTCAAATCTGTGTGATAATTGTAAAATTAAAGAAGAAAATAGCATGGTACACTGAAAAATTTGAACAGTGTTGATGGTAATTAGGGGAACACAGTGAAGTAATGGGATACTGCTATGGTTGGCAAGGATCTGATCCTTAACTCTGAATAGGGCTGTGTTGACTTTGTGAGTGTATGCTGCAACAGTACAGCATTATCAGCCATTCATGTAGGTCAGAGCTGTGCTGAATGATATCATAAAGGACAGCTATTCCTGATGACAGAGAAGGCATAGGGAGGTGAAAGTAAGATGTAGATGTCCTGCAAACATGTAAGACCCCACCCCAAAAAAGCAGTATTGTGTATGCAGCAGTATTTCAGATTTTTTTTGTTTCACTTGTGGTTAGTTGAACAAGTCTGTAACTGATTTGCTTTATTAATTGTACTAAAAATGAATTAATTCATTAATAAGCCTAAACTGTGTAATATGGTCTAACCACATTGCATTTTAGTAATGTATTTTGCAGTAAATTCTTTAAAGCTTCCAGCAAATGCAAAGGGGTTGACATTTGTCAGGCCATATAGACTGAATTGTTTGAAGTGATGATTAGGACAGTCTGAACTTCACCAGTATGTAGTCATTGTTGCGTATTACTCTGATATACATCAGGATTCAATGAAATCCATGTAGGCTCCACATACAGCCTACATAGACTGTATCTGTGTACACAGCCATGCTTTCTCCTCAGCAGTGTGCCATACATATTAACTATGGCATGCTGCCGAAGGAGATCACAGTAACATGGATATTTAATCCATGCAAGCAACATTGCAGAGGCTGTCCCGTACTTGTGGACGGTCCAGAAAATGTCTGTACAGGTGGTAAGCACAGGACAGTTTTTTTTGTTTTTTTTTTTGTTTTTTTTAATGTGATGATTGCTCAGTGTGGCATGGTGTTAGTGATGCCAAGCTGCACTTATATGTCTACAGCAGACATCGGGTATATATCTAAAATAGAAACTGGATGTAGTCATTTTTTTCACTCTCGCTGTTTGCTCGGAGCAGAGCGGTGCTTAACGATGCCATTAGACATCTAAAAATAGTTGTAGTTGTTGTAGTTGTGTTGTGCTTAACAACGCGCAAACCTGCGCAGTTTCACTGCATAATGGTAACAGGCATCTTAGTATTATATGTGAAGATATACTGCTTCCCTATACTATACAAGTGGCTAGATAGGTTGAGTCATGACCTATGGTATAGTAAGTCCCAGGTTTGAGTCCTGCACAGTCATACATTTTACATACATACGTTTTACATATATTCCTGTGAAAATGTGGCAGGTGACTGAAACATCTGTTTAATTTAAAATTTAAAAATTGCTAACTTTGGAAAAGCTGCATGGTGCTAAGCACAGCTTAAACATGGTCAATGGTTTACATCATTTGCTCATTGCTAAGCTATACTTAAACATGGTTTGTGCGAGTTTGCACAATGCTCATCTCCGCTGAAATGGTTTGTGCAAGTTTGTCAGATGCTAAGCATCGCGGTGCTTTTTTGAAAGTTACAGTATGACATGTAAGGGTGAGAATGCAGCCTATATAAAGGCCAATATGTGGGAATTTCACACCATTCATTATAGTCTTCACTTGGCTGTTAATACGCCTAGTGGTGTTGGAGAGAGAGCATGCTTTTGGGTGTAGGGATGGGGTGTGCAGGAGTCCAAAGTTTCTGTTGGACTCCTGGTTACGAACTATGAACTCTGGCTGCTGCAGGGCCATTACTATGGCTCAGAGTATAAGTCTGAGGCCTGGGATCAGTTGTCCAGGGAACTTACCATTGCTAGTGGTATCCCCTACACTAGTGAGCAGTGTCATCACCACTATGATGACCTGAAAAATAGGAAGAGGGGACCCTTGGACAGCTGGATCCAAGAAGCTCAGGCTGGGCAGACCCCACAGATATATAAGTATGTTTGGTAGTACTTTAGAAATATACAAGCTGAATCTGTGCAAAACTAATATACATAATAGTTTGCTTCTCTTACAACAGCTGCAGAAGAGAGGGCTCACAATATCCAGGGTGCCTGGCCAGGATGAGGTGAGAGTGTGGTAAGTAGGGAAACATCAAAGTAATAACTTAATGCATAACATCATCTTATAATAATTTATTTGCAGAGTTTGCAGTCTTAACAGTCAGGTATGACATACCTGGGGCATGCAACATGTTTAGTAATGTGTCACTGCCTACCTGAAATGGTAAAGCAAGTTAAATCAGGTAAACATGCAGTACTAATTAGTATAGCTTCCAAACATCAGTTAATGTTGTGGTCTACCATTATTAAGAGTCACTGTTCTTGTCTGCCCATTGTCTGAAATATGCTGTAGGTTGCACTCACTTAATGGATGGGGTATATGTGGGTTATTTATTTGATGACTTACACAGCTATCCATGGTCTACATGCCAGACTTGAAGCAACATTAATCAATAAATTCTAAATGGTGATGGTGCTTTGATATGTAATGTTTTCAAATAAAAAGTGTTCATTATGCCTGTAATCACTGCATGTGTGTTCTAATCTGACACCATTCAACTGTTAAATATTAATGAATAAAGAATGTAGCCAGAAATGTCTGAAATGAATGTAGTGCATTAGCCAGAGTAAGGTTCAAGCCTGTGTTCTGGCCATTCTGTCTGAAATAATGCTGTATATTCCACCCAGACAATGAACACAGTATATGGGTAAAGTAACTAAAGTCCAGGACTGCTATCCATGTGTCTAAATACCAGATTTTAAGGAACATTTAAATAAAGTTTAAAACGGGATTGTGTTTTGACATGTAATCTTTACAAATACATTTTCATTATTCCTGTATTCACTGCATGTGTGTTCTAATCAGACACCAGTCAACTGTTACATATTAACTACAATATAATGCATCATCCCATTTCAGATATGCATGCATTGCAGTACCCAGAGTAAGTGTCAAGCCCCAGTTCAGATAATTTCCCCAACATATAGTGTACATATCACTCAGTAAATGAAAAGGGTATATGGTTAGGTCAACAGATGACCTACACAGCCATACATGTGTGTAACTGCCAGATTTCATATGACAGTATTCATTACAGTGTAAAAGGAGATGGTGCTTTGATAACTACTGTTTTCAACTAAAGTGCTCATTATTCATGTGGTCACTGCATTTGGTTTCCAATGTGATACCACACACAGCTATGCATGTGTGTAAATGTTGGATTTCACAAACAATTTTGCAATAAAATTCTTAAAGGAGATGGTGTTTTGAGAATTCATTATATTGAAATAAAGTGCATACAATTCCTGCAGCCACTGCTTGTGGGTTCTAATTCCATGGCAGCCAGATGAGAAACAATCAGCTGTCTAGTGTACTTAGTGTACACGAACATACCTGTCAACTGTCAAGCTTTTGAAGAATGTAATGACTAGTGCCCTATATGACTGGCCCTTGATTAGCAGATACATGGCATTAATTGGAATGCAATTTATTGGTAAATCCATTTTCAGAACACCTTGGTAGTAATGTATGAGCACACTATGTAAAAAGTCCCCTGTAGTTGTGCCTGTGTAGCAGTATTTGTCAGTGCTTGGCCCATACTGTCCCATGCTAACAGGATGAGAGCTATGTATGTGCAATGTCATCTATACAAGATTTGTGGTTACTGAAAACTGAAATTGCACATCTGTAGAAGTATGTATTAGTAGTCTGTGTAGTAATATTTGTAAAGTCAGAACAAACCTCTGAACCGATAAAGGAACCAATGTAGCAAACAGCAAAATAGTGAAGAAAAAGCAAACTGGTTCCAACACAGCACTCTTTAATAGCAACACAACAAGGTAAGTGCTTTCACGGATTAATCCACTTCCTCAGACCAAAATATTAAAACTCAAGTCACATCTTTAAATATTCTAGCAGCCAATGAGGCACACTAATCACTGAACCAATTTAACACATTCATTGCCTTGTCTAAGCAGTGAAGAAACTAACATCAGTGTGTAAATCAGCAACACTATAAAACATACATTGCAGCTCAAACATTGCTAAGTACATAATTAAAACTGACTCTGGTCTATCACATAAACATAAATATAAATTCTAAAATGTATCAGCATTAAAATATACTAAGATATATATGAAATATATATCTTAGTATATTTAAATGTTGATACATTTTAGAATTGCTATTAAAGAGTGCTGTGTTGGAACCAGTTTGTGTAGTAATATTACCAGCAAAGTTACTAATGGTATTTTTTCTCTCTATCCCCACCCCTTATCTTCTTTAATTTATTAATGTTATTTATTATTATGATTTGATGTTAATGTATTATTTGTAACTAACTGTTATGTTGTCCTTGTGTATTATTTCGTACTGGTATGCTGTTAAAATATGTTCCTTTATGTTATGTATTTTTGTTCCTCATTATATTCCTTTATATGCATTTTGATTAATCAGTGTTATCTTCCATTACATCACTAACATTTGTTTATTGTTACCTTATGTTTACATTTAATTTACCACAGCACAACAAGGTAGGCCAATTCCTTGAGATCTACCCACCTTGGCTCCCCAGCCATGGCACTGTGGCCTAGCACATCTGAAATGCAGCCTGGTGGTGCCCCCTCTGCTGCCATTGCACTACATGTGATGTTGGGTAGTTCTTCCTCACAGGCTGTGGGTGGGCCCCCTCTGGAAGTGGAAGTGGAGGGGTGATTTTGTCACCCATGAGCAACTGCCAGGCATGGTGCGTGGGTTGCAGCACCAAATTCTTGATGCATGCCTATGCTGGATGGAGAGTATGGTGTCCATCCTGGTGGGGCAGTCTCACCCCAGATGCCAACATCCATAACTGCTACCCCAGGGGCAGTGAAGGAGCAGTGCTGACAGTCCCATGGGTGAGGACATGAGTCACACTGCTACTGTGTGTGATGTGGCATTCATGGGACTGGGATTCCACAACACCTTCACCATTCAAGGTGTTTATCCTCCTCTTGTGTCACACACCAACCCTGTATGCTGTCTTGTCTGTCTGCAAAAGCTTCCTCACCTTCCCAACTTACCTCCCCATACATACCTATGTCCCTTCCCCAACATTCCACTCTCACCTTAAAAAAATAAAAATGGGCACCTCTCCCAAAAAAAAAAATATATATATATATTGTCCCATATATAGCTCTCCATTTTGCATGTGTCCACTGGATACATTCAATTTGGTCCAATTGGCTTGACAACGCACTTATGCTGTCATCCCTTCTCTCTGGAGGTGACAGTCCAAATTCAGCTACAAAATCTATGAAAATGTACGGCTATTGCTGTTCAAGAAATGAATAGCTATGGTTCTTTCCGACATCTTTACCTGTCTTTCACTATGTTTCTCACCCTGCCTGAACCCCATTTCACCACTGTGTTATCTCCCCACTTTTCTTTTCTTTAAAGATTTTTTGTGCAACTTGGTGCAGTGCACCACATCGCTTAGCTATGCTAAATAGCACTACATTGATATAAGCTTTTGAAACAATTTTAATCGTATTCAAAAAGTACACCTGCAGTGCAGTGGATCAACCTGCCAAGCCACACAGCTGCTAATTAACACAGGTGTTTTAATCAAAACATAGTAATGCTCAAGTTCTCATCATTAAGCATGTTTAAGCAATGCTACTCACTGTGCTGCACCACACAAATCAGCTAAGAGAGTAATAGAAAAATAGTACTGGAATTGGCAATGTAGGAGAGAAGTACATCACTGCAAAGCCATACACATACGATTAGATGTAAGTGAGATATCTAATGGCAGGTAACCCTACAATTATATGTACAACACATAAGAATACACTTGCTAAAACCTTAATGGAAAATAGGATTTTAACTCTCTGGTATATGAATACAGCATTCTAACGCCATATACATAATAATAGCTGTAAGTGCTGTATGTAACAGCAGAGAACTGTGGAATGATATCTACAACATGTAAAAATATACCTGCTTTAAAAGTGACTTTGGAGTTCTGGCTGTAAAATGCATTGAGAACATTACTTTTTGGTACACATGGTCCTGGGTTCAACTACAGCTACATCTAGCTGTGGACATCAGTATTATAAATTGTGTTATGTATGTCTGTCTCATCATCTATTTATCCACTAAAAGCAGTACAGTTGGAATGTCTGCATCTAAATAATAGAAGTCAAAGGCCTACAGATAAGACCACTCTTAACTAGTCCTACTACAACACTAGAAAGTGCAGAGAATGTCAGGTCAGGCATTAGCCTGAATACCCACAGGATGTTGAAGTATGTACTGAAATTGTGGCCCAGTAATATCAGTCTGCAGCTCACAATGATTTGCTAGTGAAATCACAGACAACCACAGCTGCACAAGTAGCATACATGTATGGAGGTTGTGCTAGATGCAAGGATTGCTAGCATACACACTTAACAGGGGACTACCATGGCATAACACGTGACTTTTTAGTTGTCCAACTGCATGACATAATGGCTAATGTACCCCCTACCTTTTTCTAGGACACACCAAGCACTTTGCCTTTTTATTGTGTTACTGATACCGTTGGCTGACATACTTACCTTAAACACATATTCCAGTGGGATGGGTACATTCAATCTGGCTCTGCCTATACAACAAGGTTGCCACAGGTCCCACACTTACTTTTAAAGCTTGGTGTGCTGCAAACTGCTCACTCTCTCTGCCTATGCCTATTGCCTACAACAGCAGCTTTAACTTCAGCCTCTAGCACACATATTTGTGTATAAAAAGTAACTGCTACAGACATTCTCTCTGTGATGACGTGGTATCTGTACCTCAGTAATTTCAACCCCAACATATGAGAAATGGGTTGTAATCTACATTGAGGCCTTATATCTTGTTCAGTGGTTACATGGGATTGGCTGATTATACTGCAAATCAGCTGTGTTGGCTGAATTTAGCATTTTAGAAGCACAGATTGGTTCAGAGGCAATCACTTGCTAATGAGAACCATGTTAAAAAGGCAAACAGCAGCTAGGGTAACCAGTGTGTATGACACTTACTTCGCAGGGTGAACTCGTCAGCACAACATGTATGTATCTGTACCCTTCAACAGAGGAGTATTATACTCCATCAGGTATGTAACCATTTTATTTCCAACATAATGCATATGTTTGCATATACTTAGGGGGAATGGGGATTAGATCATTAAGCCTTTCTTAGAACTGTACTGCTGACATGTCAGTGATCTCCAGCTGTGTTACACCTACAGAGGAACTAGAACTCAGTAAGGGAAGAATGCTTTTTGTTAATTAGGTACACCAGTTTCCTGGAAATGTCCTTTGATAACAGCTGTAATACTACACTGCTATTTGTTTGGCACTGTGGTTTTTATATATTATAAGGGGGGTTACCCCTAGGGGCCACACTACAATGGACTCCTGTGTTGGGTGTGTGATCATACACCAGCATCTGTCATGGCATAAACAGGAATAGCTGGCTATTGGTACTACTATCCTAGTTGCATCCACACCCTTATTATGTTTGCGCAGTGTTGAATATGAGATGTGTAATCAACCAGTGAATACTGGTAGCCATCCATTATTGCTGTATGTCTACATACTGTACTTCAACGTATTTGATCCTGACATGTCGTCCCATTTTGTTGTCTATCAGGAAATATGTATCCCTGACACTGGTGCCCTTTCACATATGCTGAAAATGACATCATCCTGGAGGCCTTGCTCCAACAGCATCAACTCCTGCTGTCCAGGGTGTGGCCAAACAGGGAAAAGCAGGCAGCATTGTGGGCTAACCTGGTCTGCAATGTGAATGCTATCAGTCACCAGAGCAATACATGTGAGCAAGTGCAACACTATGCCACCTATATGATCAACTCTGAATGCAGAAGAGCAAAAGATGTGGCCAGGGATCATGGTGTCACTGGTGGAGGGACTACGGTGGAACAAATAATGTCAGCCACTGAGGAATTCCTGGTGAACCTAAGAACACAGGACAGCTCCCAGCCATCTATCACATGGTATGTCATGGATGTGGGTGCCACCATTTCCATGCAAGAGGAGCTTCCAGGTATGCTTAGTTGGATCAGCATTGGAATACCATAGCATTCAGTGTGTCAGGGTGTACATAGTTTAATGTGGGTGTCAGGTGTTTGTTTTGGGGGGGGTTAGAAGTAGTTTGACTCTCATGCTCAAATTGTGACAAACATACCAATTAACATAGTAGCTACTGTAAATGTGAGATATTTGGATGTATTACCCTGTTATAGTGCAACTTGTTGTGCTGTTTCCATTATCTCTCCCTCAAATTTTTACAGGACCATCAGGGATCGGACGAGGCTGTGCTTTTGCTCCTGGTAAGTGCAACACTGTTTTGTTAGAGATGTAGATTTAGAGCAATGTATTCACTAAAGTGTCATCCCAGGAATACTGGCTCGATTGATGTACTGTCTGCATGATTGCCAACTGCACAGATATTTTCCAACTGTACACAGTTTAGAGACATACTTATGTCTTGTAGGTGTGACCACACTGATAGATTTGACAGTGTTGTCAGGACATTACAGATTGCCATATGTGTCAACTGTGCAGAGTTTTTCCAAATGTCAGCAGTGTACATAATTGTTGCTCATGAGATTCTTGTTTAGACCTTTTATTTACAAGTAACTACAGATATTTGTTAGAAAATAATGTCCTTATGTACTACTGCATGAGGCTGGGGGTTAAACAACTCTGTAATAATGACAGCATTGTATACAGCTTAACATATATTGCAACACAGTACTGCAGAGCATAGTAGTGCAGGTATTAATGTACTGCTTTTCCCTTTTTATCACAGGTGATCAAGAGGTTTGGTCTCTGTCCCCTTCACAACTTGATGTCAGTGTCTCTTCAGACTCTGATGATGATTGTGGTCAAAGTGAGGCACAGGTGGGGGTTTCAGGGGCTCAAGCTGTCACAGTGGTTTACATCCCTCTTCTACCCTCATTATCACTGTACACAGTCAGTATGCCTATGCATACACAGTCATAGAAGGCCACAGATATTGTACAGTCAGAGAGTGGGGTCATTGAACAGGAAAGTGTGGCTCCTATGGCTGCATTGAGTGTCAATACTGGCCATAGCCAAACAGATGGTGAGGTTCCACACAGGTGGATTGATAGGGGTGCTCATAGGTGGCCTGCTGTCCTTCCACCACCTGTTGCAGGTGTCTTGTCACGTGTCACTCAGCATATGATTAGGGCCATCATGGAGGCACAGGCACATTCCAAAAGGAAATCCAAATGAATGCTCAGAGTTATGGATGCAGCACAGTCTGATATCCATAAATGCCTCCACTGCGTTGCTGATACCCTGGATCAATTGACTGATGCAGTGGAAAGACATTGGCCTGAGACAGACTGTAGACTATCTGTCTTGGAATGCACATTGTCTCTGATGAAATGTCTGTTTGGAGATGAGCATCAGACTCATGGACGTAGGACAGCAACTACATCTGCTGAGAGTCCACATGGCCATGCACAATCACGGTCCCATAGTGGCAGTACATCCACTGCTCCAGCGGGGAGTGTGCTGTCCACACAAAGATGTAGCAGACTATGTCTCATGGTCCTGGGTGTTCCCGTGGAGGACACGGTCCCAGTAGACAGCAGTCATCCTTAGGTAGTAGACCCGTCTCTGACCTTGGGCTTGGAGGTGCCAGTGCAACTCCTTGCAGAACCAGTTCCCATGTTTCAGGGCAGAATCAGTGAACTGTCAACTCTACCATGCATGGTTCAAAGCTGTCCATACAGACACATAGGGCTAGCACTGAGTTTGACTGTATTCACGCAGATACTCACACACCACTGTCACAATCAGCTCACCTACAGACACACACGGCACATTTCCATGGTTCATCTTGCCTGCTTCCCTTCCTGACTCACACACACATACTTGCCAACCTATTGGGTCAGCCTAGTCCTCCTGCAACACCACACAACACCCTGTGCAAGTGATGATACCTGTGCCACATCCCTGTCAGCCTTGTCATCAATGCAGGGAAATAAAGCTATGTGTCTGATGCACAGGGTGACTATCTAAATTATTATGTATTTGTTTCAACCATTGTTGCCTTTGACGTGCCACTTGTGCTGGTCACTGACAGATATTGCATGCTGCCATTTGTAATGAGTAAACCACATTATTTTGTGTACATTATGTCGGATGATGTTATAATGGCTGTATGCTTACACAATGAAAGGTGTCTTATGGAACTATTTAGGTTTCAGTTTCAGGATTGTGTAGGACACACCTATGGGTACACAGCTACAATAAACCCATAAACATCAGGGTACAGGTTGGAATGTCAGCACAGATGAAAAATATCATCAGAAAGGTAAAGCAGTATAGGTGCATGGCTCCATAGTTTCATATGTGTATAACAGGCTAGCGGGAACAATTGCTTCTTTCAGCATAGTCATGCATCCCTAATCTCTGACAAGGTCTAATACCCTTGATAAGTGTAAGCATGGTTTTGGGAGCTGACACATCTACAAGCTGTGGCGTGGGAGATGAACCACCTAAAATTTCTCTGTGCCCATTACAGACATTTGTCCTAAACCATTTATGATTCTCTTGTTCTGTATCCCATTGTGTAATTTGCACATGATGTGCATTACAGCAGAAGTGTGCTTTACATGGATGGGGACCTGTTACACATAGGGTGTAGTGTCTGGGCTACATACCTGTGTCGCCAGCATGTCCCATTTATACCACAGTCAAGGTGTAGGTGTGTAGAACAGGTAATTCTCATGCTAGTCCTTTCCTGGATATGCAGGAGGTACTCAGTGAGATATTACACCTCCCTGTATGGCAGTCATACATCTCCCCTCAAAACCATGTAGGAGACAGAATGGACAGTTACAGCCTTGACACAGTCTGCATAGAACATGTTATGTACACTATGTATTGGTTTACTCCAGAATCTCTGCAGCTATTACAGTTGTTGAATATGCCTGTGTAGTTACATACCAAAGGTGGCACTGTACTCAGTGATAGATGTGAAGAGTGCCAAATACAGTGAAACAATGACACTCTGGGATTTACATCCCATACCTTTCTCTATAGCTTGAGCAACATTGAATGAATCCTCACATCTTACTGACCAGTGAAAGTCAAAAGCTAAATCATTCTCTGTATCCATAAGTCCCTGACTAATAGTCAGCTGTTGGAGGTCTGCGGACAATACAATATTTTTCAGGGGTGAATGACTTCCAAAAGGATAGTATTGTGCATTTCTCGGCATTTAGTATTTTGTCAATGACTCTGGCAACAACTGAATGTGTGTGTCAGCCCATCCTGGATAACTGTTGGTTCTGTGTGGGATTCAGTCACAGCTCCTAATTTGCAATCATCTGCAAATGTAGTCAGTCTGAGGTCACTGATAGTGGCCATGACTGCAGAAAAGGGAATAGCTAGGAGGGGTAGTCCCAGGAATGATTTGTGAGGGAAGTCCACTGGTGACTGGCCTCATTGTAGCGGTGGACTATTCAATGCAATCTTCCCAGATAATGACTGTCAGACACTTAACTATCCACCGGCTGACATGCTAGTTTGTAAATAACCTCAACAGTTTTTCAAAAATGCCTTATGGCCTAATATTGACAAATGCTTTGTCAGGCCATGGTAGGTGGAGTGTGTCATTGCCCTTGACAAAAACAAACTGAGTTTGGTCCACTGTCTGTAGGTGTAGTACATTGCTACTAATCATTTCCATGGTAGGTCTTTTCATGTATTTAAATATCAGACTACTGAGACATCTGGGGACAGTGCTTGTCACTGCATGGTAGATGCCCTGTGTAAAACTAAATATCGCAGTTAATTCTGTCATGGTTTCCCAGAAATTAGTCATGCAAGGTGTCTGTGTCTGTACAGAGCACAGGCAAACAATGGAGGGGAATGTATTACATGAACCCTGTGATGGTAAGGAAGGAGTGTTTACACAGTTATTCTGCAGTTGGATACTACTCAAACAGTGTCTACTGAAATGACACAATTACCTTGTGAAGAATGTTGAAAAGAGGGTAGTCCCCTGAATTGCTGGTGCCTCGCTACTACTATTGGAGGTCTCACCACAACCACTCTACCCTGGGATACCAAGCTCCTATACTTTTTCTCTCACCAGAAGCAAAACGTTAGTCCCACACTCAAGATGAGAAGCAGGCCCCAGCCTGTTTGTTGATCCACACAGTTGTCCCATGTCATGCAAGGCTCTGTAGGCTTGGCATACCCTTTTCCAGGTAGATGTCTTGATTAGCAACCATAGCAATCATTTGAGTTTTGCATGAATTATGCGTTGTGTTCCAGGGTTGTTAGGATTTCACTAGGGTACTGACCAGATGGTGATTAGGGGCACGTATGCAGTGTCACAATTTAATGTTCAATGTCTGGTGACATAGACAGCCAAGGTTGCTCAAACAAGCACCACAGTGGCAGTGATCCATGTTAGGTGACAATTTCACACAATTCTTGCAGTCTGACCTTTAACAGCCTAATAGTGGACATCTGCGTGACTTTGATCTGACCCCTACTGCAGAGGAATGGCCAGCATTGGCCAAAGTGTGTCTACCTCCCACATGCCCTAGGTATGTCATACTGTACATTTATGTAAGTGGAACACAAGTCTGTGTTCCCACATCATGTCACACAACATCCAATTTGCTGTCTGTTTGCTTGACAGGTATTGTAGACTTGCAAGACCAAAGTAATGACTGCAAATTTGAACAAATTATCTGTGCATGCACGATCATCCACATCTTTACTACAAGGAGTACATACAGACAGTGTGTTTGAAGTTGTCAACCCCAAGGGTGTAGGAGCATGACCTTAACTTTGCTGGGGTTGTACATTGTCACATTTGTAGGTATGCTATTGCGACCATGCCTAATAACAGGATTGTGGTTAATCCAAGGGTCACATGCCTGGCAAAGCATTGTACTCACTCAACCATGTTATGGCACACTGCCAGGTGCTGTTTTACTTTAGAACTATGCAAAGGTGAAAACATGTTACAATTCAGCATCTGTCAGGCCACTGCCTAAAGATGGCCTGCTGTGATGGACACACAAGCAAGACTCTATTGCTATAGGCATTATCAATGATTGCTGACGATATGTGGAAAGTGCCCCCACCCCTCTACTCCTATGCCATACAAACACAATGTGTGAGAGATGTAACTACATTACAAACCTTGATTCCATGATGTCTCACACACCGGTCAGTACATATGACAATGAGCAGTTTGCCGACATGCACACCTCACCTCCTACTCCACCCACACTCACATCACACACACACCTGCATGTGTGGAGCTCCTTACTAAACACATAAACAACAGACACCTCAGAAACCCAAATGCAAGCTCACTACACATAATCATACCACTGCAGAACACAGTACACATAACAGTGCATGCCCCACTGTGTCATCAGTCAAACACCTGAGGCAAAACACAATATCAAATCTATTACTCAGCTGATTACATCATGAGACACATTATCGCCCCTCCCACCAGGCGACATGTGGGAAAGGACACAGTTAGCTGTCTGCAAGGTGCCAGGACACACCATACCACACAAGCACACAGGTCTGTTAACATCAGGTAACGTTGTGATGACATCATAGTTCCTATTGGTGTGTACAACTTGAGACATACCTCACTGGACTGTATGCAGACACATGACTGAGCTTGCATACTCTGTGTCTCCAGCGGGTATGCTTATAGCTTTCAGCTGCATTTCACCTTCACCCAGGATGATGGCTCAATATACACGAAAAAAATGACTGAAGTCAATAATTGGCTTATTGTGTGGTGTCATTGTAAGGGAATCCATTACATGTCAGCCTGGGCTGACTTGCTCAACAGACCTCAATACTTTTCCAGAGATGGTCTTCATTTGTCAACTCTGGGATTTTGTGTACTGGCCGAGGCTGCTGACATCCTCATAGTGCAACTTACCAGTGGTATCTCAGGGGAAAACTTTCAAATGAGAAAACAGCATCTTCAAACAACATCACAGTTATACTGCTCCACGTTAGGGATGTCAACACTAAACTCCAATCACTGGAAGGTGTTCTCACCTTAGAGGTTGCAGACATTTGCACAGTGACACACACCTAGTTCAAGGCTGTGGACAGTACCACAGACATACCATGCTACACGTCCTTCCATATGTTCAGACCTCAAACTGAAAGTGTGCACAGTAATGCAGGTGATGTATACATATTAATTAACGATAGATACCAGATTGCTTAAATAGTGTGATTCCCTGGAGACACTGCAGGTGCTATTCACTGCTGGAAGAGCACCTGATCAAGCTATTGTTACAGGAGCAACTCCATGAATCAGGACACCCGTTGTGCTTAGTTGAATCTACTTGAGTCTATCAAGATACATCACAACACCATGTTTTGGGGCAGCTGTAACAACCCACCAGCTGTGTTGGTTACTCTTGCTCAAACTCAATTGCCCAAAGGTTAGTCCATGTCATTAACTACAATGCCCTGAACCAGTGGTGTGACATCCCCACAAGGGGAGCTGATGTACTGCATCAGATGCTTACCAATATGGGTGACCACTGTAGCACCTTCACTGTAAAGTCCTCCCTAGTGAGCTCTGACCCCAAATCAGTCACCTTAAATATAAGAATCACACCTGAATCCTCCCTTGCAGCAAATACAGTAATAAACTTAAACAAAGAAAATTATAACCTCCTATGGGATGCTATAAATAGCTTGACTACACCTCCCCCTCAGATGGGACAAGCAACTATGCCAAGCTCTACACCAATGTTTTATGCAAGCACATGTACAACTGCATAGACTCAGCCATGCCTGATAGGAGGAAAACAAGCTCCTCATGGCACAGCAAACCTGCGTGGTGGACAACTGCCATTAGCTGGATGGACAATAAAAGATCGACATTGCTATGTGACAGTAGGAGTGAGGGAGACCCCTAAAATGGAAGCACACTCCTAATCTAAAACAGACAAATAGTGTTGTTGTGACATTCTGCAAAAGAAAGTATGTGACAAAATTAGCCTCCTCCACAAAGGACGGCTACAGGGCATTGAGTAGCTATATGTGTAACCTAAGTGGAAAGGCCCAGATATTTGGTGAACTCATACTTAATGATACTATGTTGTCCGACAGATTCTGTGACAACTTCACTCCCCTGTCCCCACCACATATACCACTACAACTGTCTATATCTGCAGAGCAGGTCATAAATGGCATCTCTAAGGAGGAAGCACAGCATCTATTGGACCTGCTAACATCCCAGGCTGCATCCTACATGGGATCCCACAAAGATTTCTAACACTATTGGGAACTCCTTGCAATCAAAGTGTAACAACTGGCTGCATCTCAGCTTACCTGGAAAACGGCAACTGCTATCCCCCTGCACAAACGTGGCATATCCGTTGACCATGGGAAATATAGACCAATTAGCCTGAGTAGCCATGTCTGTAAGCCCATGGGGCAAATAATCAAGGGCCTGATCAGCAAACATATATGTAATCTACACACAGTTGACCCTACACAGTTTGGATGTCTGAAAAGAAGATCATGCCTGTTAAACCTGGTGGGCATGTATGAGGCAGTCACAACAAACTGGATGGGAGGACATCTGAGTGTACAACTCCCTGGACTTAAACAATCCATGTGACACTATCCCCCACTAAGGCATCATTGACAAAATAATCCACGTAGGCATTAACAGTATTATCATTACAGGGGGCACTAAGTGGCTCACTGATAGATCTCATACTCAAAACAGGGGAATCCACCTCCAATAGCTGATCTGTAACCAGTGGTGTTCCAGAGGTCTCAGTCCTGGATCTTCTACTGCTTGGAATCCATATAACCAAAGTACAAGCACAACGTGAATGTCTGTGGCTAACAAGGTTTGCTGATGCCTGCAAACTGGGAGCAGTCATACAATCTCCCAGTTATGTTAATCTCCTCCAAGATGGTCTTCATGAAAAAATGTTTGTTGACATACTCATGGCTGTAAACTCCATGCAAATATGTATGTTGTATCATATCCATCGGTAACACCAATGTTTCTGGTAAGTAGCACATCAGTAGCAACACCTGATGTACATACTCAGGGGTGATAGACCTGGGCACACAGGCCTGGCCACACAGGTTTACACCTACTTTACCATAGATCACCACGTCGCCCCAGTGGTAAGAAGGGAATTATTTCATGCTCATGTCATAAGTGAGGGCACAGTCACCCAAAACTGATGTAGTTATAACCTCCATGTACTCTTCCCCTCAGCATGCCAATATATGAGTGCAATGGCCATTTTGTTATGTATCTTTCCAAGCAACAGTGGCTATTGCACACATCACAAAAGTTTATCACAAGGGAACTTCAAGTCTTCAGTATGTGCCCTATGGAGATCCTCTGAAATAACTGTCATTCTAGCCTGTGTCATACAGATTACTCAGAAGTGATCTCTGCCTTGCATACAGGGCAAAGTCTGACCCTGTTTTATTGGAAATGCTGCATATCTGCAGGTGGAATGGTACATTGGATACTTGCTGTAAGGACATTAGCCTGGTGTGTGACATTACAAATACATGGTGGTGGGGGAGATATGTCTACCAGACTTTAACAAACCTTTGGAACAGACTCCCACCTAATGGCAAACAGTGCTCCTCATTGGCCCTCTTCAGATTCAATCTGTATGATAACTTGATGACTGTCATTTCACCACATGGCTTCTGCCTGTGTCCTTCATGGACAGGGGAAATATGTGCTGATCATGTAAATAAGGGTAAGAACTTGTCTTAGACTGTAAGGGCCCTAGGGTCAGTAGTCTAGTAATGTTCAGTGACCCTATGATCCCATACACTGATGTAAAAAAATGCTCTAACATTCACATACACACAAACCTGGCTACTGTGAAAATAGTACCACTACCAATTAATGTTTACTGAACACTGCACAACACCCACTCCAAGTTGGCTGCAATTAGATTAGAACCCCTACTTATCTAATGGCACACATGACAAATCAAAGTACTTAATGCACGTACCACAGCTGAAGGCTGCTATTAAGATCTCTTTAGGTAATTTGATGCTGGATTACATCAGCAGGCCTTGTTGTGGTCAAGAATTTGGAGGCCCATGTCACCTGCTACAACCAAAATACTGCAAAATCCTACCTCTTACTAAGTCAGTGTGGTGATCATATTTATTTTGTAGAGAAATACACACACACACTCCCAAGTGGCTTGAAGTAACATTAGAAGCCCAATCTATCTAGTAGTCTTACACACTACAGATTAAAGTACTTATTGCATGCACCATAGCTGGTCTGACATCAGATTGGCAGTTGGTAGTCTTAAAGTATATGACATCATCAGGCCTTGGGGAAGACAAGAGATTGGAGGTGGTCATCAACTGCAAGGGCCAGAAAGTACAAAACCAATGCAGTCCCATAGTCAATGTGGGATTCTCAGTAGTTTTGCAGGAAGATGTAGACACACACCAAGTGGCCTAGAGCAAGATTAGAACCCTTAACTATCTAGTCTTGCACACTACAAATAACAGTACTTATCGCACACACCACAGCTGAAGTCTAACCTTAGACTGACAGTTAGTAGTCTTAAGATAAATGACATCAGCAGGCCTTGTGGAAAACAGGAGTTTGGAGGCGGGTATCAATTGCCAGGGCCAAAAAGTACAGAACCACTGCAATTCGATAGTCAATGTGGGATTCTCAGTAGTTTGGCAGGGAGATACGCACACACACACACACACACACACACACACACACACACACACACACACACACACACACACACGCACACACACACCAACTGGCCTGGAGGGAGATAGAAACCCTAGCTATCTAATCTTAGACATTAGAGATCACAGTACTTATAGCATGTGCCATGGCTGAAGTCTGCTTATACATGACTGCAGGAGAACTACTTGTGAAGTACATAAACTAGGCTTGTGTTGAACAGCATATGTGGCCTACAGAGTGACATTGCTTCTTACTATTATCTGCAGCTAGTAGCCTAGCAATCAGATAACTGTTTTTTTATCTTAGCTATGTGGCTACATTGCCCATTTTAGCCATATGGGGCTGTTTGCATTTGGATGGGCAAACATGTGGGCAAAAACAATGTCAATGCATGTGTAGACAACATTATACATTACTCCACCTGTTCACCTCTTGGTGTATGTGTGGTAACATCCAGCAGGCACAGAGAGCTGTAAGTATATGCATTATATACTGTTGAGCCCTTAATTTGGTCCTTTGAATAACATTACATATGTGTCACAGTGCATCTTTAATCTCCATTATCAGGGTATGTAGGACAATACAGACATACACATATAAACACACACACACACACACACATATATATATATATATATATATATATATATATATATATGTGTGTGTGTGTGTGTGTGTGTGTGTGTGTGTGTGTATACAACAGGGATGTATGTAAATGGAGCTGTGTATGTGTGTGTGTGTGTGTGTGTGTGTGTGTGTGTGTGTGTGTGTGTGGAATCTCAGCCTTACTACAGGATATGTGCCCAAAGAGTGGCGTACAGCAACAGTGGTCCCTCTCCATAAAGGTGGTGCCTCAACGGATCCTGGAAACTATCGCCCCATAAGCCTGACTAGCTTGGTCTGCAAAGCTATGGAAAGGATCATCATGGACCTCATAAATAAAGATATTGGGGACCTAGAAACACTGGATCCTACCCAGTTTGGCTTTGTTAAGGGCAGATCCTGCCTCTTAAACCTGGTTGATTTCTTTGAAACAGTCACCAAGGCCATTGACGAAGGGAAGGTGGTCCACACAGCCTACCTGGACCTCGCAAAAGCCTTCGATACAATACCCCACTCGGGCATTATAGATAAGCTCACCAGCTTAAATATAAACCCCTATGTCACTAGATGGATTGCAAACTGGCTCAAGGACAGAACCCACATGGTTAGAATTGCTGGAGCCATGTCAGACTCCAAACCAGTTACAAGTGGTGTCCCACAAGGCTCAGTCCTGGGACCTCTTGTTCGGTTTATATTTCTCGAGGTACAGACCAACACGGAAGGACTGTGGCTGACCAAGTTCGCAGATGACTGCAAACTGGCCATAATCGACTCTCCAGCCGAAACAAGCATCCTCCAAAAGGACCTCATAGAAACAGACAACTGGTGCCAGAGCCATGGCCTCAAGCTAAATGCCAAAAGTGTATAGTCATCCCTTTGGCAAAACAAAGTGCCCACAAATTACCACATAGGTGGTAATCCATTAAGTACAGAAGAAGTAATTAGGGACCTGGGGACCCAAGTTGATAGCAATCTCTCATTTGACAACCACGTGGCCAAAGTGGTTAGAAAAACATTTTATATAGCCCACCTAATCATGAAGGGATTCACATCTAGATCAGGGAGGTCATCGTGCCTCTTTACTCATCCCTCATCAGGCCCATAATTGAGTACAATGCCCCTTTTGGGATGTACCTTACCAGACACCTGCAGCAACTGGAAAGACCCCAAAAGTACCTCACCAAGAGGATCAAAGGGCTCAAACAGATGCCATATGCTGCCCGGTTAAAGAAACTCCAGCTCTACTCAGTGGCATACCGCCTGTTCAGAGGCGATCTGTGCCTGACATATAAAGCCATGTCCAACCCAGAAGTAATGGACATGCTGCACCTCAGAAAATCCAAATCCCATCGAGCTACGCGCTCGAGAGACTTGAACCTCAACACTGAAATCAATAGGACATGCTGGAGGGACAGATTCATAACCCAGAGGCTCCCTTCACTCTGGAATAAAATCCCAGTCCAGGTTAGGCAGAGTCCCTCATTGACTCTCTTCAAGAGGAATCTTGATGAGTGGATGGGAGATTGTAGGTTTACCCCGAGTATCACTTCTGTGTCACTGTTAGACAGAGGCACAGTATACAAGCCTCGAAAAACGGCATAGCAAAATAAATTTAAAATGGGTGGTGAAAGCCAAACACATTCTGGCTAGGCTTATAAATGCCCTAGGGCAGATAGCCTAGTATGAACCTATGAACCTATGAACCTATATATGTGTGTGTGTGTGTTATGTAGGTATATGGGGAGAGACAGAGATGTATGTGTTTATACATATATATATATATATATATATATATATATATATATATATATATATATATATAGTTATATAGTTATATATGGGTTCACTTCAAAATCTCGAAAGACCAAAATCTTGAATCCCAAAAGACTAAGATGACTGAGACCAAAATCTTGAAAGTTCAAAATATTGAAAACTCAAAATACTGAATCTCATGATATCAAAAAAACACAGGACACCAACACTTACTCTATTCCAGCACAAGTACATACAGAAACATATTACTCTTCTCCAACTATAAGCAGGAGGCAAGCCCCCTTGTGCCCCCACACCCCCTGCTACTTAAATATATCAATCCAAGATTGCACTCCACATAACAAAATGGCAAACATACCATTACGTGCTTCAGGACTGCCTGTTGTAACATTAGTCATGTTCCCTTCTAATTTGCTATACTACAACATAACTCATATTAGTGTAGCGAAGTGCGATCTTGAAGTTGATATATTTAAGTAGCAGGTGTGGGGGATGCAGGGGGGCTTGCTCCCTGCTTATAGTTGGATAAGAGTAACATAGTTTGTCTTTTATTTGTTTCTGTATGTACTTGTCCTGGAATATAGTAAGTGTTGGTTTCCTGTGTCAGTATTTTGAGTTTTCAATATTTGTCTTTTGGGATGCATGATCTTGGGCTTTTGAGATCTTGATGTGAACCCATATCTATGTATATATATATATATATATATATATATATATATATATATATATATATATATATATATATATACACATATTTATATATACATATAGAGATGGATATATATCTATGGAGAGTGCGAGATATGTATACATATATTTATGTATCTAGAGACATTTCTATAAATAAAAAGTCATTTTGAGCAAGGAGCAACAGAATTGCTCTCTGCTTAACTAAGTGTATGAGCATGCCCAGCGGGATTTTCACTAGTTATAACATGACTCCAGCCCACACCTACTTGTACTCCAGTCTGGGATTTTGTGTGTTACACAAAATGACATTTGTCTCTGTTTCTGCACTGCTGTACTTCACTCAAATTGGCTACGACTTTCTAAAGTTGTCTGATGTAACTATGTGACAGATGTTCATAATATTACACAATGCACAGACTGACAGTCTGTAAAACACAATTTACTAATACCTCACATCTGAAAGAAGTGGATATTTTTAGATTCGAACCATGAACACCATTACACAAGTTAATTGCTGAAGTCCTTTGAGCCAAAGAAGTTGCTTGACCAACAGGTGTCATTCCTCACACAATCAACTACATAAATATGTACGTTATTATTCCTGCATTAAGTAGGATATGCAATGTATGATCCATTGCTATGTTACTGTCCTGAGACTGCCTGGAATGCTGATATAACTTTGATGAGTTACTGTTACAGCAGTTACAAGAAAACACTGCGTGTATAGGGTGGGGAAACAGCTCTACATGTTCTGCTGGGATACACAATAGTCTATCATGTACCCCTACTGTCTAAAAGTCTCCCTTGACTGATTACCAGTAATCTATTGCAGTAGGACTGCATGAATATTCCATGCATGTGGCTTAGTGAATACTAATGGAAACATGACAGTGGAATGGGTATCTGTAGTCCCATGTGGATGTTATTTCAGTCCAAGTAGCCTACTGTATTTACTTGCATAATGTACCAGATCCATACATACAATGCCATATCATAATAATCTTTATGAGCACTGTGTGGGTTAGAGACTTATCTTGCAAATGCAGCAGTTGACACAAATGTAGTTCAGGGCTGACTCTATGTGATGCAAGCAGTACACAGCCAATACATGGATATGTACAGGATATGTGGGTTGTCTGCCATCTATTTTAATTTCTACATATGAGTAGGAATATGGTGTCAGTCCCCAGGTCCTTAGGTTGTTAGTGAATGTGCTATGCGTTGCCTCTTAGTCAAAGCCAGGGTGTACTGAGCATGCCTACGTCCACCTACAGGGACATCAGTAAGTGGTTCCTCCTCTGAGTCTTCCTGTGACTGTGGCTGTGGTGAGCTAGGCACTGGATTGAGGCTGTGTATCCCTTCCCTTTGCTGGTCTTGCTGCAGCTGTTTCCACAGGATCAGATTGTGTACCACACCACACCACATACTGTGAACATATGTGCATATGTGGCTGAAAAGTACTGCAGGGCTCCAGCAGATATATCTAAGCACCAGAACCGTGACTTCAGATGTCCAAACACATACTCTATGATGTTCCTTGTTTGTGCATGTGCCACATTACAGCATTCTTCGGTGGGTGGGTGTGCATTTCTAATGGGTGCCATCATCCATGGTTCCAGGTCATAGCCAATATCCCCCAGTAAATGGCTGTGTGGGATGCCCCCCCCCAGAAAACATCTGGTACAGCTGTGATGTGTGTCACATATGGGAGTCATGATAACTGCCAGGACTGCCAGCACATACATTCAGGATAATCTCTGGGGCACTGCACATGACTTGGCAGTTGATGGACTGGTATCCCTTGTGGTCGATGTAGATTCTACACTGCTCACCAGGTGGTGGCTTGAGTGCAATCTATGGCATCCAGTAATTCAGGATAGTGTGCTACATGGTAGAACTTCTGCATATTGCTGGCTCTTGCCTCAGGGGTGGGGAAAGATATCTGCTCACTGGCATGTGGTAGCATAGCATCTAGGCACTGGTGGAGTATCCTGGATATAGATGCCTGTGACACCTATATCATGTCCTCAGTTGGTCTGTGAAAAGTACTTGTAGCTAGTATCCTAAGGGCTATACATACCTTTGTTTCTGCTGGGATGGGTTCCCCTCTGTTGGCTCTGGCTCTGAGTTGAGGGTGGCCAAACTAAGTGAGTTGTTGTAATATGCCCCTGTCCACCCTGTAGCACTCTACAGTCTTCAGCTCATGTAGCTCCTGGAAGGTTACCCTGGGCCTGAACACTCTTCCCCTTCTCTGTCTAGGCCTATTGTCAGCAGCAGCAGCAGCACTGACTTCAGCATCCTGCACCTACAGATGTAACAGACCTGCAGCACTACAATGTTCCAGAGTATTGAGGGGAAAATCAGACTGTAGGGTGTATGCATACTTCATACAGGTCTGATGTAGGCCCAGCATGTGTGACTGGCTAATTATTAGGCATGTCACCTGCCTATAATGTAATTAACATCATTTAATGGCCCTACTTTGCATATATACATACATACAAATATTTCAAGCACTGGCATTAATGCCCTTCTAGCTTGCCAATATACCAAAACACTTGTTCCCATAATCAGTGTCCAAGCTGTTCTTAAAAATATCTAAACTACTACTTGGTTTAATGTAATTTGGTAGTCTGTTCCATGCATCAGCTACTCTGTCAGAGAACCAATTAGTACACTTCTCATTCCCATAGAATCTTCTACATAGGTTATCTGATGATTCCCTAGTACTTTTTGATAACCCCAAACATTCCCAGAGGTAGTTGTCTCTAAATCTAAATTGTCTCTATATACTTGAATAAGATCTCCTCTTAAATATCTGTAAGAGACACTGTACAACTTCAGATATTTTTTTTTCATAATAACTTAAATTTTCACATCCATGGATGCCCTTGGTATATTAACATTGTACTCTTTCCATCTTACTCATGTTTGTTTTCTTATAGGGTTTTCATATTGTTATTCCATACTCAAGTTAAGGTCTAATGTAACTAACAAACAATGACGTCATCATTTTTGATTTCCTAGACTTTATAAATTTTTTTATACAGCCTATAGTTCTATAACTGTCATTAACCAATTGATTGATATGATTAGAAAACCCCATAGCTAAATCTACCCATAAACACAGGTCCTTAAATGAGTCTACAGTTTCAATCACTGTGTGCTGTATTAAATATTCACCTTTCAGTTTATGTCTCCCAAATCTCATATGCTTAGTTTTTTATGTATTTATCAGCATATTATACTCCTGTGCCCAAATTGTCAGTTTAGTTAAGTTATTTTGCAGACTTGCTTATCTGTAACACATGTAATCAGTTTGCCCAATGTCAGGTGATCTGCATATAGACTGTAGAACACCACATTTGAAAAAGTTAGGTCTGAAAGATACAATCTAAACAAGTAAGGGCCTAGAACAAAACTTGTGGGAGACCCTGACTGGAACCAAGGATTTGACCTACCCAGTTGCTGTATGATACTTGTCATGTCCTATTTGTAGGCTTGCAGCTATCCATCTTATCAAGAGCACATCAATACCTAGTTGTACTAATTTATTGATCAGTGTTTTGTGTATGACCCTGCCAAATGATGAAGTAAAATCTATATAAATTACATCACAGCACAAATTTTCATTCACAGCTGTTACTATATTGTTATAGAACACCATGTTACAGGTGGTAATAGATCTGTTTTTAACATATGCATGCTGATATATGGTTTCAAGTCCCAACCTATCCAGTTCTGACAATAACGTATCCAATATTACCATTTCCATTATTTTTCCACAATATGAGAGTAGACTTAAGGGTCCATATGACTCTGGGTTTGTCCTACTCTGTTTCCCCTTGAAAACAGGTTTAATAAGTGCATGCCTCCAATCTCGAGGAATCTCCCCATATTTATATGACCTAGTGAATAATAGAAATAATGGTACCATAAGTTCTTGCTGAAGTGCTCTCAGGTCATCGTTACCAATTCTAGCTCCTGCCTGGGCTTTGTTTGGATCCAATTTGCGCAAATATTTTTAAATATACTTTAATCTGATTCCGGTATCTGGGGTTACCTGGATGTCACTAGGACAACTTATCACCCCTTTTGTGAATCCAAACTGTTTTGCTTAAGATTTTGTAGATATACCTATAATCTGTTGTGCCTGAGAATAAATTTTAGAATCTGCACACAGTTTATCAATTTGTGTGTCTTTACTCCTTCCACATCCTATGTATCTATAAAAAGGTTTCTAATTATGCTCAATATCTTTATATGTTTACATCACATTTTTCGTAATCTTGTCTCACACTATGCTTAATCTGTTTGTCCAGCTTGTTTATTTCAATTTTTGAAGTAGTAGTTCAACCTCTCTTCCATTTCTTATATTTTTTGTCTCTCACCTTAATCAGATATCTTGTTTTTATGGAAAGATACCCCCGATGTTGTATGTCTAGATCCTGATGATAATTTTTTTTTTGCAGTCAAACAATTCCTCTTTCAAAACTTTCCACATTCCATCTGCAGTTTTTCCACTGAGCACCTCACTCCAGTTAGTTTTACATAGTGACTGTTTTGCTTTCATATAGTCTGTAATTAACTTTCTGTACATTGGTTTAGATTTCAGCTTGGCAGAATTATCTAGCAACTAATTTACTTTTATAACCCCATGATCACTGCCCATCACTGGTGGTAAAACTTGACTTAAAGTTACAGTAATTTCTTTAAGAACACAATGTCTGGTAGTTTTTTTTACAATCTGAAGCAAATGTTGTTCCTGAATATACACTGTGAATAATTTCCTTGCTAACATTGTAGAATCAATATTATTCCAGTCTGTTTCTAGTAAATTTAAGTCCCCAGCTAATATTATTCTTCCCTCCTGTATTTCATGCAATAAATGTATGAATTCCTGACTTTGGTGGTCTATACACTCCAACAACTATTATATGTTCCAGGGTAGTCTTTATTGTCACAGTTACACAGTATATAGTACTTGTGTTATCAACGAACATGTAATAATCACAGGTCTCATAATTATCTTCAATCCCTATCATAACACCTCCACATAATTTTTTGTTAGAATTTCTGTTACAGTAAAAACATTTATACCCTGACAGAACTGGTTTCCAGTCATTGTTCTTTAAACATGTTTCACAAACAATAAAAACATCAATCTTGTAGGAACGTAGAAAATTTTCCAATAAAAAAACTTTATTATTAATGCTCCTAGTATTAACAGCTATCATAGATGCATCAAATGTTGCTATCTGTGAACTGTTAAATTTTCGAACTGGAAAAATCCTGCCTAGTTTTTGTCAAATATTACAAAATATCTGCTACATAAATTCTCTTCCCTGATCTTGACAAATGAACGCCATCCTGTCTGAACACGTGTGCACAAAATTAAGCTTGGATGCTCTACACATTTCCATTTTTTAATACAGGATATTTTTTCTGTGTAGGTATTTACCCAAAAAATCTTTTCATTCACAGTGACCTGACTATCCTTTCTATAGGTAATTTGTGAAAAATACTTCCTAACATCAGTGCAAGCTATACTATCTAAGAGGGATGTCAGTTCCCTAATAACAGTCAGAGAATCCTTGCAGATGACATAATTTGTTCCGACATGAATAAAAACGGATCCGTACTTCCTTACATTAAGGTGTCCCAAGGCTTGCCTCACATCATCTACTTTTGCTCCTGGCAAGCATAACAGTATTCAGTGTTCATTATCTTCTCTGCAAATGTAGGTATCAGTTCCTCTAATAAATGAATCTCCAATTACAATAATATCTTTGCTGGCCAGCTCTGAAGAATCTTCAGCTTCTAATACAGTAATATCTGCTCTATCAGTTGTTATGAAGGATAGATCTTCCTCATAATTAGTCGTATTAGTCCCACTGTTTTAATGTGTATTGAGTTCTCATCCAGCTGGTATTGTAAATCCACATCTTGAGTCATGTAGTCAACATCTGTCTTTCTCTTCTTTTTCTTACAGTAATGCTCTTCAATCCTTCCATGTTCAGTTTTGATTTCTTCCTTTTCACCTGCCCCATTGCCTCTTTTATTTACCTTCTCCGTTGGAAAAGTGATGCCTTTTTCTGTAGACTGAAGGTTTTCTGATAGAAAAATATCATCATTCCCTGTAACCTGTGTGTTACATAACAAGGTCCTTTGTACTATGTTTTCTCTTTCCTTTACAGTCATTAATCAGTTTCTTTTTCTTCCTTGTTATTCATTGTGAACTTCTTTCTTTCTTTCTTTTTTTTGTCTCCTGCTAAACAGACTAGATCCTCAGATTGCTGAATACTTGCATCCAGAATTCCAAAGTTATCAGGGGCATTGCCTTGTTTCATTGGGGTGGAATGATCTTTGCAGACAATAGATGCATTATTTCCTAAATGTGTTTTATTTGCTCTATGCATAACATTATTTAACTCATCAGTCCAGTCATTAATATATGAAACAACAGTTCTCTAAGCTGTGCCAGTTGCACAAGTACAATCATCATCAAGTCAAGATTTACTTCTAACAATGGTAAGCAAATCATCCAACTTTTGACATGAGGAACACAGATCAGCAGTGTTATCAGCTGTTACCTTTAAATATGAATAGTATTTATTACACTGTACAAGATACTTGTGCATTAGCAAATTGTTAATTGCATACTCATTTAAGAAATCCATATTCAGCTTCAAACGCCATGCAGCATAGCTTATGCACAGTAATAAATATTCATTGGATATATCTGCCTTGGTTACACTTCAGAAGATCGAAAGGCTGTAATATCAAAAACCATATGGTCGAGACCATATGATCGATATTTCAGAAGATCGATCTTCTGAAATTGTAACAAACATAAGTCCCCTGCATCCCCCATGTGGGGGGCTGCACCTCACACACCCCCCTACTTAAATATACCAACTCAGAGATCACACTACACTGTCAATACAGCAGGGAACGGGAGATTTTCCTATTCCCTGCTGTAGCACAATCTCGGAGTTGGTATATTTAAGTAAAGGGGGTAGGGGGGTGCAGGGGACTTGCCCCCCTACATTGCCATCTTCTTTAACTGTTTTTTATTTATGTTACAATTTCAGAAGATCGATCTTCTGAAATATCGATCATATGGTCTCGACCATATGGTCTTCAATATTTCAGCCATTCGATCTTCTGAAGTGTAACCATCTGCCTTCAATTCATTGCTGCCTATGTCATCAATGTCACATGGGTAATGTGCTCTACGACCACTTTGAGCTATGTGGTGTGTCATGCAACATAGCTTAGACAAAACTCAAAATCAATAATTCCATATATCTGGTTTTAATTACTTGCTGCTTATGTCATCATTGTCACCTGGATGGTCTTTCCATGCAAACACGCTCAGCTATGTGGCACGCAGCACAAATGCACACAGCAGGAATTAAACAGTCCTAAAAGTAACTGGACACATGCCCTGCTGGCATCCACATCCAGTGGAAATATCAACATGGTGTGAGAGTCTACACGAAGTGGATATGTGGACATGCTTACTCCTTTTTGCTATTCAAGACATCCACCTCATTTGCATACATATCTATGATGACACCCTGGAAACTATACCGTTCTTAGCCAAATGAACTGGGTAATAGCACCAATGCACCATTGTATGGACCTGATGCAAGGTCATATAATACATTTCTGACATATTTTATAAAATGCATTTTTTCCTCTTTCTTTCTATTAAGCAGGTTTGTGCACTGCAGTGCATAGTGCAAACATGCCCAGGTTATTAAAAAATATATTATTAATTTTACTTATTCCATTTCTCTTTCTGACATCCAGAATATTAGTTTTGCACATATCTGTATGTGGTATAACATTTTCAGGGGGGTATGTCCATATTTCTGGTGTTTTACATCCCATTTTGTCTGTGTAGACTCTTGTACATGAAAAAAATTCCACATACACTAATGACACTAACATGGAGTCTACACGGATACCTTTCTGCCTTTTGGATCACTTAACCTGCCTCATTTGCATAAGATTCACCTACTTATCAGGTAATTTGCATTCCTTGGTATTTCCTCTGTTTGTATGTGTGTGCATGCCGCTAAGCTGTGCTTACTAAATCTAAAATTGTTCGTGCTTGTGTTTGCATTGCACTGAGATGCATACAGAAAAAAACATTTGTGTAGGCTTTACTGAATTCCCCCCATAGTCTTATCTAGAAAATCAAATTGTAAAGGTTAATGCATTTAGTTAAAATCTGTTACTTTGGCAATTAATGCAGAGGACTAAAGTTTCAACTTTGTCTTTGATGTAGAATTATTCCAATGACTTTTACTTCTGCAGAGATTGTGTATACTGACTTACCATATGTTAGCATAAGTTATTGGGTTATTAGTATTTCTGATGCTGTCATAAATACTCTTCTATTTAAACTGTGGATCTAATGATATAATGCTAGTGATCTGTACACAGTTTAATGAAGTTCATCCAAAGCTACTAGTAAAGTACATATCATTGTTTATACCAATAAGGGGTGTACACCATCAACAAAGTGGCTATAACTGCTGGTGGAGGTGGGAGACTCTCTGTGGATGAAAGTACATTATGCTCTTATCTGGTCATTTCAGTCTTTAATCTGGTTTTCCAAGATGTGTGTGTGTGTGTGTGCGTGTGTGCGTGTGTGCGTGTGTGCGTGTGTGTGTGTGTGTGTGTGTGTGTGCATTAAGTAGGAAAATTGTACCTATTGATTGGTGAAACAAATGTGAAATGTGACTTTGGTTACTATTATTATTATTATTATTATTATTATTATTATTATTATTATTGTTATTAATAGTTTTGACACAGACTTCTGAGAAGGATGCAGTTAACAATTTAGCTGTCATTGCTGGGTTTTAGGGATATCTGTAGATAAAGATGACTGACCCTGCTGAGCTGATAAAGTTAAAAAGTCATTAGTCTGTTTTTGCAGGACTAGTATTGCTTAAAGCAAATTGAAATACTTTATTGTGGCAATTTTTTTTATCAGAATCGGAATTTTGATTTAGTGGCCATAATTGCTGTACAGATATTGGTGAATTAAATTGACAGTTTCAATGGCCTTTTATTGTTGAAATGATCCTAAATGGGTATGTTATTCATTATTGGTTCATTTTGTTTTAATACTTACTGGATCAAAGAACACATGCATTTATGCATGGTCCCAAAATGTATGCAGCGGGCCCATGGTTTGAAAACAGCCCAAGATCCAAGGTACACTTAATTGTCCACTGGCCACATGCATTTTCACTGAATGTGATCTTCAAGAGAAGAGGTTTACTGTTGTTCATGCTTAAGTCTATTTTCAAAAGAAGTTTACTTTTACTTATAGTAAGTCTGTTTTCAATATGCAACTGTTTTGTTTAGCAAATGGCCATAATTGTGTGTGCTGCAAAATTTGATATAAAAGTTTTACATTTAAATCCTCATCTCTGTAATCACTGCAAAAAAAAGAAGAAAACTGTATGCACACCAAACGTTTTGATCAGTATTTATGGTAAATGGAGGGAGAGACCCAAATAATGGGCTACTGGAATGACTGCAGGTTGGAGGGGCCCTTGGTCCATTACCCTGCCTAGTGCCCCGTTTCACCATGATCCAGCTCTGTCCACAGACCATTGTAATCTAATGCAAAGACACACGTCAGGCTCCATTTTAACAGCATCCTAAAAAGGTTGGACCTTGCTGCATTTCAGCACTATGTGAGAAGAGTGGCAAAGATCAACTTCATGTCACAAATATGGCAGGTTACTCCATAGTAATACCCAGGTAGCACTGAATAATTCAAGTCATGGTACAGCATATACCTGTGCCACAGTGTGAAATGAACAGTTTTAAAGTTTACTGTATGGGGACTATAAAACACATTTCCTTAACAACAGGCTGAAGAGCATATGTACTTCTTGATCCCAATAAGACACATTATGCTTCACACCTAATTCATACATTTGCTAACTGTGACATAGAAGACACACAACCGTAGCAGTTGCTGGGATCTGACAGAACTGTCTATCAGTCAATGACCACATCTACATAGGGTGGGAGGGCTAATGCAGACTATAAAACAATGGTGAGGTGATACCACTTGAGTCTAAGTCAGAAAGTTGTCTGCATGAATAGTCACCACTCAAAACATTGGACCCACAATAATGAATGCTTAGAATTTTGAAACTGAGCCAAAAAGCATAAAACATTGTTTTTTGCATGCCAACAAACCCCTCTTTTCATGTCAGGGGCTGCACCCCCCCACACACACACACCCTGCTAATTGTATATACCAATTCTGAGATCGCACTACAGCAAGGAAAGGGCAAAGCCCCACTCCAAGCTGTACTGTGATCTCAGAAAATGAGCTACCAGGATTTGTTGGCCTAATTATTCAGCATTTTGCGTTCAATATTCTAAAGGTCAACATTTTCAGCTTTTTATCTTTTAAACAGCTCTGGATACCAGTTAAAAAAACAGCACCGACCTCAAGAAATTTCATCTGCATTGCCATTACCCTTCCCTGTCATACTCCAAAATTCCCCAGTTTAAATCTCACCATGTATTGACACTTAGACCTACAACTAATAGCTAAAAACTAATAAAAATAGAGAAAAACCACACTGAGTCCAAAAGTAAGGTAAGCGCTTTCATTTACTGAAATTAGCAAACTTCATCAGACAAATCCAGAAACAAATTACAAAACTTAAATAAACTTACAAGTCATGACATCACTTCAGAATTAAAAAAAACCAGCCTTCATTTAAAGAGATATAAACTCTACCTAATGCCATTAAGGCATATATACTCTAATTTAAAAATTGATATCAGAAATCAACATTTAGGACAAAAAATACTAAGCATATTAATGTTAAATATATTAAACATATAAATGAATAAAACATATTAAATATGAAAAAGTACATATGTTTATATTTTAAAATTGTTATATTTTTCATCTGGTTAAAGCCATCAATTTCAGAATGCTTCTAATGGAAATAGAATCATTCAATTTGTGCATGGGACAAGAATTAATGTATCTAGCTAAAGCATTATTCAAATTCATTTTTTCAATTGCATACAAATGCTCGTAAATTCTATTCTTGAGGGGTCTTACCGTTCTACCCACATAAAAGGCAGAGCAATTCATGCATGAACTCAAATAAACAACCCCCTTGTATTACAATTGAATTGACCCTTAATAAAATGTTTTTGTCATTGATGACAAAAAAGTTAACAACTTTAATGTATTTACACCAATGGCAGGCCTCACATTTAAACATACCACAATGTGGTAAATAATAATTTAAGGTTCCATTTTCAAGGAACATTTTCAGATTCCTACCTCTCCTGAAAAGCACACAAGGAAAATCACCCACACTATTTTTAATCACATTGTCATCCAAAAGGAAACACCAGTTCTTTGAAATAATTGATCCAAGAGAAAGTGCATCAACAGAAAACGTAGTGATAAAGCTCAATTTAGCTTTATCGACATCAAAAGGAGCATAAGAGTGGTTAATTTCTGGTCCTGTATTATTAGAACCTATAACTAATTCATGATTCCTATTTGTCACATGGTCTACATTGTTGTTCAGGTGGACATCCACCAATACATCAATATCAAACCCCTCACTAGAAGCCAACAATGGTTTAAAGAAACCTTTCAATCTTTTGGAATGGACTTCTCCAATTAGGTCATCCACTAATTTACTGGGGTATCCGCATTTAATAAACATTTCCCTCAACAGATTACACTCATCCATAAAATCAGATTCCAAGGAAACCATCCTTGCAGCCCGAACGAGCTGGCCTTTCACAACACCTCTCTTTTGGGCGAATGGATGGCAACTAGAATAATGAAGGAATGCATTAGAATAGGTTGGCTTCCTAAAAATCTTTGAAATATATATATTCAAAGCAAAATCTTTTATCAATTCAACATCGAGAAAAGAAATACTTTCCGTTTGGAATTCCCAAGTAAATTCTAAGAAGTTGGTAAATTTAGTGATATGTTCAACAAATGAATTAGCTGAAAATTTGTCACCTTTCCAAAGGATAAAAATATCATCTAAATAACGGGTGTACCATGCAGTTCTCTCCTGAAAAATAATATCCTTAAACAGGAAATGTTTCTCCCAATAGGCCATGACAGTGTTAGCAAAAGTGGCCCCACAGGGAGAACCCATGGCCACACCCATTTTCTGTAGGTAATATTCTTTATTGAACAAAAAGTAGTTGTTATTAAGTACAAGTTCCAACAAATAAATCACTAAATCAATACAAGAACCATCAACACGTTGTTCTAACAAAAATTCCCTAATCCATTCACAACATATGTCCTGAGGAATGACTGTGTATAAGTCATGGACATTGATTGTGAAAAAATTGAGGTTCTCAGAAAAAGGGAGATTATTGATCGCCCCTAAAAAAGCCCACGAGTCCTTACAAATCTGGGTCTCATTTTTCAAAGCCTCCTTGAGTTTAGTGTCCACAAACTTGGCACAACCATATGTAATGGATTGTCTACCATCAATAATAGGACGGAAAGGGGGGTTATCCAAGTTTTTATGGATTTTGGGTAACCCAAACATCATAGGGGTAAGGGGGTGAGAGATGAAAAGACAGTTAAATAAGTCCACATCAATACATCCATCAATAAATAAATCATTGATAAAGCCCTTGATACGTTGGTATGCTCCATTGATTTCATTAAGAGAGACTTTTACATAAGCATCATTTGCCAAAAGTTCACACATACTGTTATTATAATCTTCATTATTCATGAAAATCAACCCGCCCCCTTATCAGGTTTGATAACACGTATGCCAGCAAAATTCAAGTCTTTCAAAGCATCTCTTTCCGAACGAGACAGGTTGAACAGTTCTGATTCATACAACACTTTGTTATTCAAGACTGCCCTGAAATCATTCTCACAATTTTTTTCAAAGAGTAATATAGAAGGATGCAATGCAGGATTAAAAACACTAGCAACTCTAAAGTCTTTGGTGAGGCTTGAATTAGTACCAAAGAGAACATTCAAGTTCAATTTTCTGGTAAAAGACTTAAGGTCAATAAGAGTTCTAGCCAAATCACCCCTGAAAGAAGGAATAAATGTTAAACCTTTAGCTAGAACATCAATGAGTAAAGGAGCAGGTACAAATGTGGAATATTTATAAATTTTAAAGTCATTGGTGCTGTTCAAAAAAACCTTAACAGTTTTTAAATGGGTACCAGCAGGGCCTAAAACACTTTCAGGAACAGGAGTGAAAAGTATCTCCTCCTCCTGTTCTGTGCTTTCTTCTTCCAATATTATTGTTGTTGTGGCCAGTTTTGTTGCCCACCCGTATTTGTCTTCCTGGCCCCCTAATAACCCTGAGATGGACTCGTACTGTCAGTATTAGAGTTTCTATTATTATTCCCGCCATTACTAGTGTGTTTGTTAGCAAGTCTTTCACTCCTTCTCACAGGAGACACCTCAACAGGTATACCATTACTCAATACACTTTCATTGTTATCAAAATTCCCTCCAGTATCAATCAAACCACCATTCAATCCTACAGTAGTATTCAAATTAGTGTTGGAAGGGGGTAAGGGATAAGCTAGCCCTTTCCCATAAGCTAATTGATCTCTATTAAGTTTCTTTAATTTATTGTCCTTAATTTTAGACATTGCATTGTCAATACTGGAAAAATATGCAAAAAATCGTATTTATAACGTAAAAAGTCATTGTCAGAACGAATGTTCAAGTCCAATTCTGCCATTTCTGTTTTTAAGGCATCCATCTGGGCGCAATAGTCCTTAACAAGCAAACCCATAAATTCAACCCCTTGTCGGTCAAGTAGACTAAGCAGTTCTTTATGAAACAAAGAATTAGAAATCAAACCAGAGGGGAAGTGCCATTGCCTAAGCCCCTTAGGAACTTGCTGTCTCTTTATTTTCATCTGCATTGCCATTACCCTTCCCTGTCATACTCCAAATTTCCCCAGTTTAAATCTCACCATGTATTGACACTTAGACCTACAACTAATAGCTTCACTACTTAGCCTGCGATACTGTACAATACCAGCTGCCCTTTATCGAGATTGACTTTTACGCTACACCTAAGCTTAAGCCACTGAAGCACAGCTACAGATATCCCAGATTGCTATACTTTGTCAGGGAAATGGTTTGGGCTAAGAAGAGGAAGGCCTCCAGTGGGATACCAAGATCCATGAGCATATCCATCTTGATGATATTTGTAGCCAGTAGGGCATCCACTAGTCACTGAGCCTGGGACCCCAGGGACCAGAGTGTAACTACTGCTGCTTTACAATAATGTACTAAGGCATCTGATAAGCTGACCCTCACTCACAAAACCATAATGTTAATGCAGTAAAAATGGTACAAGATTCCTTCCCATTCCATTGAAAAATACACTAGAGCCCCTTTCCACAACTTAAACTATTTGGAGTTTAACCATAATGGTGGTATATACATAGGGTACAAAATCCCAAGGCAAACATTTATTTTGACAGCATTGATTGTTCTCCAAAAAGAGACCCATACACTTGCCCCCAATATTGGAGATTAGCAGTTCATATTTCTTTCATCTTATACACATTTAGATTCATCTAGGCCTGTGTTATTGCTAAGAGCTACAGCTCTATATATTTGAATCCCTTCACACCCCACTGCTTTGCAATGTCTGTAATAATCTGCTTGTTCATTATTTTGATCAGATGACTACCATCTTTATAAATGAATAAACACAGGCTTGCTGACATTTAGCATGCAGTTCAAGAAACTGAAGTATATCTCAGTAAGCCACAAGTTGCCTTTCGTTGCCCAGGATGATTGACTAATAACAGTACATTGCATGCATGTGTTCATGCTTCAGTCATAATTTGACACAGTTTAATACCACTGATAAGTTACTTCTTCTCAGGATTCTTTAGCAGGGGAACAAAAGCAAAATGAAAATATATGGTCAAAATGGACAACGGGGATTAGTGTCATTCATGGGAGGAGCAAGATGGGAGGGAGGAAACTAGACATCTTGTTTATCAAGGAGGCAAGGTGATAAGGCAGTGCTGCAAAGCCAGTTGTCTTGAGATTCAGAGTCTACTACTCATGGGGAGGACAGTCTAGAAATTGTGTGGGATTTGTGGTAAGGGCAAAGATACTGAAGACAGTGAGGGGATGTCATCAGAGTTAGTGATAGACTCATGGAAGTCTAACTCCATTGAAAAGGTAGGGCAGTATTCATAACCACAGCCTATCCCCCACAGCAGTGATGTGAACATAATGAAAAGAGTACATTCAGGCAGTAGATGCAGGAACTATTAGAAAAAATTAGAACAGCATTATTTGGTGTTGATGCTGAGTGACTTGAATGCTCATATTGGGACATACATAACAAGATAAGAGGATTATCTGTGTACACACGGGTGAGGCAACATGAAGAAATAAGAAGACATTCTAGACTTTGACTGGCAAATGACTTTATGGTGGACAACACGTGGTTCAGCAAGAGCCACACACTCATTTAAAAATGTGGCCAATATGCAACTCAGGTAGACTTCCTCCTAATAAGGAAAGGACTTTAGATAGAATCTGAAATTGCAAAATCTTCCTCAGTGAAACAGTCGCCCCATAACATAAACAACTGGTGGCCACAACCACCTCTAAGCATTGGTTAGAGAAGGCTGTAAAGTCAACAGAGACTCTGCTGAAGACCTGGAAATTGACCGCAGCAAAAGCACAGGATCTCAAGGAAACACACAGGGCTCTAGTAATGTGAGAAAAAGAGGAAATAGGTGGATTAAAAGAAGAATGGTAGCATCTGAAAAC
>NC_056751.1:169945564-169975564 GCF_019279795.1 Protopterus annectens | reverse complement strand
GTGAACCTCAACTGCTTAAGGGCACTGATTTATGCAAGCCGCCTGGATGCACATTCTCAGCCATAAATGGGTACAGTTTTCTGTCAGCTTTCAGTGATGACATTTCACATATCATATCCAGTAAATAATAACAACTGACTTTGAAAAATCTCAACAGCTGTCCAGAAAACAAGAATTCTTTTCACATATATGTATATGTACACACACACACACACACACACACACACACACACACACACACACACACACACACACACATAATACTTCCTGTTATATATTGCTACGAAATACTGTTTAGGCCTGAATAAATGTCATGAGCAACACATTTTTCTGTGCACTACATAGCCCTCATTACTGTCTCTATGACTGCTACAGTACATTCTCAGCTAATTTTTGAGTTATTTGACTCACATTTTATCTTGCATATACCTATTTCCTCATTTAAGTATTGTAACAGTTTACGTATAAATTCAGCTGCTCTTCATATATGTGCAAAGTTTAATACCGCATGTTTGTTTCTATTAATAATCAGTCCTTTCTTTGATAATTTTGCATCATAAAAATGATATTAATGAAACATTTTATTCAGTAACATAAGTATATCTAGTGCCTGTTGGGCACTGCCCCCTTGTAAATAAAAATTGTGAATAAAAATAAATTCCTTTCAGGGCTGCAATTACTCATGAACTTGTCTTTAACTTCTGTTATTGTATATTTCTCATCCACCAGAAAAGTAAAATGATGAAATATAGTTAATACCTTTCTCCAGTAACAGGCAGTTACCACCCCCCCCCCCTCCAGTGAAGACTAAGTGAGAATTCTGGATCCAGAGCTTCCAATCTTCTTCTAACTTGCCTGAAAAATGTACAATTCATTTTGATTACAGTTTGAGAATTTCCCAGTTCATATTAAATGCCCATACTTCCAAACACATGCACTGTTGATAACTAATATATTTCTTCAGTTCGGAATATATATTTCTCCACTTCTGATACTACATAATATCTGAAGGCTTAACAAAATGATCTGAGCACTACACATTTTCAGATGAACTTCTAACATTCATGAAGTGTTTCATCAGACTGATTTTCTTAAATAAATGGGTACCAGATTCTCAGTAACTTGCCATTACTATATACAAAGCTACTTATTCCATTTAATACAAGGACTACCTTCCTCTAAGAAAATGTCTTGATATCTGTTCAGCATGAATTGTCAAGTCTTGTCCAGCCTGGCAGCAAGAACTTTAGCTGATACTTTTGGTTCATAATTAATTAACAAAATAGACCTGTATGAGGACATATTAAAAGAACCTTTGTCAGGTTGCACCAGTAAATTCTGACCCCTCACACATAAATTCAATTCAATTAACTTTCTCAGCATGGTGACTATCTATAACGCTTGTGTGCAAAAAGTCATCCAGGCCTGACAGTTTCAGATGAAGGGAGTTTATCACTACTTTTATTTATTTTACAGAAATGAGTAGTAACAAAAACTATTGTTTGTGTCTTTCGGCTTTTCCCGGTTAGGGATCGCCACAGCTGAACTCCGGTCCACTAATGATTGGCAGTAGATTTTTACGTGCTGGCTTGCCGGACCTAACGCACAACCTTTAACGAAAGAATACCCATTCATGCATGTCGCCACACAGAAGACGCTCTAACTGAGAATCGAACGGGCAATGTCTAACTGTGAGGCGACAACGCTACCGCAGCACCACCTGATTGCATAATCAAGTCTCTTTCAGCATACTAAACATAAATATACAATGAAGGTTTTTGGATTCCTGGAGGTATGGGGAAACATTGCATATATTTTGGAAGTACTTTGTGGAATATTCTGCTACTTTCCTAAGATGCTTAAACATATCACGCAGTATTGGATACTTAATGGAGGGTGTGTCCAATTAGGCTGAGAGAGGAGACAATTTTTCTAATAGAAACCTGTTTAAGATCTTCCTTATACTTACCCATATAGAACTCACAGCCTGCACTGTATTCACCACAGAATCATCTAGCATGGCATTCTCCATCATTATATGGTCAATCATTGTTTAATTGCCAAATAATTATCCACATCATTCTATGCCTGAACACTTGAAATCTCCTGTTAATTTTCTCTACTTGTATGCTGTACTTTTTATATTTAGCTGACAGCCACTGTGCCTTGAACATCAGACTCCCTTTAATTAATTTTAACATAGCTGTACTTAGGAAGGGTTAGAGTCCATGATCTCTACCTGTAACTTACAGCCTTTTGAATGGAATGAAACTGCATCTCATTTCATATTACAAACGTTGCTATGTATCATTAAAATGAAAGTGCTGCACACCTAGAAAAATATGAGCTACAACCATATGATCTGAAGTGCATCAGGGAAGCATTTCGATTTCAAGACCTCTCTGGAAGAGTTAACATGCAATGAAAAAGGAGGGTGGCCTAATGGTTAAGGTGTTTGCCTTACAAACACAAGGTGCAGGGTTTGAATCTCACAAGGGATAATTGGCTAAGCTTAAAATAGCTCGCAAGGGCAGTTAGCTTAGTACTAATCTATGAACGTATAAGAGCAACCTTGCCTGTGACTCACAGAGGGCAGAGGTGTGCAAGAACTGTCTTTGTTAGGATGAGTTTCATGCCACTGGCCCAGTGAGTCAGTCATTGCACATAACTCACCCAGCTCTACTAGCTGTTTAATCCAAACAGATTTAATAGGCATAGGTGAACAACATAAGCTCAGATTTTACACACCATTTAATTCCCTCCAAAATAATAAATGGAGATGACAACCTAGTAGGCACATGACATGGTGTCTTATGGTTGGTATAGACTGAGTGGCTTTAATGAAAAGTGCAGTAAAAATCACCACCAGCACCACCATCCTCCTTGCCAACATATTAGAAAAGTATCTAAATCTTTAATATGCTCATGTAGCAAAGGCAAAGTGAATAATTCCACTCAGAGCTACACATCCCCACATGTCAATTTATACTCCATATAAACTGCTGCTTAATAAAGTGATTACTGAACACTGTATTCCTCAAGCTATATAAAGTCTCAACTTCTCAACTTCTCTGTTACAAAAAGCTGGATTCAGGAGAAAAATAACTTCAATCTATATGAAAAACAGGCAGTAATATAACCCATACCTAAAGAATGCCTTTCCCTCCATGCAACTGTTCTTGACTTTTAAGGAAATGCCAGGTGGTCTCTAGCATAAGATGGAACTTCTTGAACCACAGTTTTACATATGAATTTAAAAAAAAACCTATGAATTCAGTTTTGAAAAAGAATCTAATAAAATTGGTCTAAATTGTGGGTTAATAGTACTGGTATATATTTTTGATTTCCAAAGATTCACCACTTCTAATATAATTAAGAGATAATAATACTTGTGACAGTATCAGTTTTAAATTATTTATTTTTATTTTATTTCATTTGCATTTGTTTACCGGGATGGTCCACTGGGACTAAAAGTGCCCATTTTCAGTGGAGGCCCGGGGAGAACAGCTCCACAATGATTTATACAAATAACAACAAATAAATCAAGTACAACAAGAGATGCCAATAAAATAGGTTATTAACACAGTAAACATAGGCAATGAGGCAATACAGCCATAAATAAGACTCCTTACTGATACTACCAGTATAAGTAATAGTAGTAAAGGAGGATTATTAGTCAGAAATTAGGAAGGATTAAGGAGGTAGGTAGGATGGAGAAGGAGTGAAGTGGAGGTGGTAGTAGGAGAAAGAAAAAGTCAGGTTATGGAGTGAGAGGAACTGGCACATGAGCATAGCCACTGTGAGGGCAGGTGTTGTTTTAAGGATTTTGTGAAGAGAGATGTGCTGCTGGTAGATATTAGGGTTTGTGGGAGGGAGTGCCATAATTTAGCAGTGGAGAAGGAGTGGAGCATTTGACCAGCAGAGAGGGTTGGTTTGTTAATTTGCAAGAGCATTTGAGTCTCTGAGTGGAGGGGTCTGTTTGGGTGATAAGGTTTAAATAGAGAGGAAAGGGCAGGGCAGCTAGTAGGGTTGAATATTAGTTTATGGGCTGCAGTTAGTTGTATGTATATGAGATGATGGGGAGGTTCTAGCCAGTTTAGTATGTGGAGTGAGGCACAGTGGTGGAATGAATTTTTTCTGTTTGTGACACATTTAGCAATGTTGTTATAGCAAGAATTTAGCTTGGATTTTAGGCTGGCTTGTATGTTAGTAAAGAGAGGAGCACCATAGAGGAGAGATGGGAGCAGGAAGGAGTAGGCAAGTGACAGTTTTGAGGAGAAGGTAAGGAATGTTTTTTAGCGGTACAGCATGCCCAATTTTTGGTGAGCTTTTTTCATATTGTTATGAATATGCAAGTTGAAGGATAGGTGTTCATCTATGGTGACTCCTAATAGCTTGGTATGTGTGACAACCTCAATAGTAGTGTTATCCTGGGAGAGTATGGAAAAAGAGTCTTTAATTATAGTAGTGGTTTTCTTGGGGTGAATAGCATAAGTTTGTTTTTTTTAGGGCTTAAAACAAGATGGTTGTTAGTCATCCATATTTCAGTGGAGGTGAGTGCTGAATGGGTAAGTTATAGGAGTTCAGGAGGTGAGTTGGCATTGCAGATGATTGTAGAGTCATCTGCGTACTGGATGACTGTGCCTTGAGAGAGAGTAGAGTGGAAATCATTGATGAAAATGCTGAATAACAGAGGCCGTAGGATGGATCCCTGGGGGACAACCATTGTAGTATTGAAGGATGAAGATAGAGAGTGTAGCCATTTTGTGGCTTGTTGCCTGCCTGTGAGGTAGTTGGAAAAACAGCGAAAGGTAGAGGGGGACATTCCTAAGTTGGTGAGTTTACTAAGAAAAAGAGGGTGGGATATAGTATCAAAGGTGTTGGAAAGGTCTAGAAATAGAGAGGAGACTAGCTTCCCAGCATCCCAAGCTTAATTTACAGATTCACAGAAGGATGTTAGAGCTGTAGTGATGCTATTCCCAGGTCTAAAGCCATGCTGGGTTACTGGTAGTATTTTTTTTGTCTTGAAATAGTTAAGGAATTGGATGTGGATACATTTTTTGAGGATCTTTGAAATAGGGGATAGAATGGCAATAGGTCAGAAGTTGGAGATATCAGTGTTGTTATAGTAGGTAAAAGTGTTGCACAGTTTTGTAGGTTATTGGGTGAGGGGAACTAAAGGAAGTGTAAGAAGTAGAGAAGGCAGAGGAGGAGGCAGTCAGTAACTGAAGGTAATAGGAATTACCAATGGAAGATATAGGTTACAGAGGCAGAGTGTGTGGTGGATGGGATTGGATGGGAGATAACGAGGGGGTGGTGCTAAGGTGAAAATAAATGTAATTGAAATGTGGTGGATGGGAATGGGGGTAGGGTAGGGGAGCAGAGTGAGCCCAAGCACAGCGAGGATGAATAGAGCAGGGCTACACCCAGCCAGAGCTGGAGTAGTTTTCAACGAAAACCTATCAGTGAAGTAGAGCTGCCAGGGGAAGAGGATATAGTGGTAAGATTGTTTGGAGCAAAGAGAAGGACTGGAGCACAGAGAGAAGGGCATGAGCACAGAGAACAAAAAGAGAGAGAGATCTAAGCAGGGGAACGGGGAAAGGAGAGGTTAGATTAGCATGGTATATTGAAGAAAATTGGGGTGCAGATAAGGGAGACCTGGGTTGGGTAGGTAGTTTCAGAAGGAGAGGAAAAGTAGGGACAAGCTAGTTAAAGAAAAGGCTGAGGAGGAGAGGAGAAGGGAAAGAGTATAATAGATGGAGATTGCAGGTTCTGGTGGTGTGGAGGTGGCCCTTAGGGGATTACAATACTGTTATAATTACCAGTGAACATACTCTATATTTGAAGCATGTGGGCTCAGGAAGAAAATGGTTTCACCAGCAGTTGCTTTTAAGGAGTTTCAGGGAACAATTCAGTTTGCAGCAGGTCATTGGGTCACAGTGTAACTAGTCCCTAAAAGGTGGTGAGGGCAGATGACCAGGCTGTAAGCAAGGAGCTTGTTCATAAAAAGAAAAACAAAGAGAAAGGACACAGATGAAATAAAAGAGCAGGCAGATAGGAGAGATTAGGACTGGAGGGAATAGACATTAGGATTTTATGAGTAAAAACATAGGTTACACAGGAAAAGGATGGGGGAGAGAATAGGGGAACAGGAGGCAGATTAAGATAATAACAGGGCTATAGTGCAAATAATATGTACAAATATACAGTTAGTAGTGAGAGTAAGCAGTTTTAGAGAGCAGCTATTTAGGCACAACACAGTTGAGCAATTAACACTAACAAAAATAAGCTACTATAGGCAATGCAGTTTCAAGTACAACACATCTTAAGTATGCATAAATATGTTGAGCAATTACAATAGCCAATTACTTTCTTTCTTAAATATATATCAACAACTTTTTAAGCTAAGTCAAATGCCCCTTAACTGTTTTGCAATGATATCAGCCAATAGATTTGCTGGCTCACTTATCACCAACCCATCCCTTTTATTCATTTTCATGTATCTTAGCTCACTGTTAATCTGTATTTGTTTCAACATTATTATCTTGTTTTCCTTTAAATTGCATGACCTCCACCTAGATTAATTGCTAGTGCAATTTCTTAAAATGCTGCTCAAAAGCTTGTAGTGTAGAAGCTAATGGTAGGCTAAATGTGCTCAGCATGTGAAAATGGGTAACTGTTTTACTGTTAATAAATGGAAGTTCAACTCTGAGCACTCCTTCTGTGTTGAGTCTGCATGTCCTCCCCGCGGTTGGGTAGCATTCCAAAGACATGCGTGCATAAATGGGCGTGCCTTTGTTGAAGTTTGAACGTCGAGCTGGCACCTCGGCATTTCGTAAAAAAAATCTACTGCCAATCATTAGCGGACCAGAGTTCCGCTGTGGCGACCCCTTACTGGGAAAAAGCCGAAAGACAAACAACAACAACTCTGAGCACTCCAGAAGAGGTTGAAAATCAGTTGTATTGTATGAGTATTATGCTGGCTTTGTACTGTGGCAATAAAACTTGAATCAATGAGTATAATATAAATAACTGCAACTTTTTAAATCTTTCTGACAGAACAGTGACCAGAATTTAATGTAAATGATTATAAAATAGATTGGTTTAAGGATAAAGATAGCTTTGGGCTGGTTAAGAAAATATGATTTTTTAAACTATTATCAACAAAAAAGCTTCAAACTTTGCTAGAGAAGTGATTTAGCTGAAAAGATTTGACAGAAGTATCCTGTAAATCCATCTAGTCCTTGGGATTTAGAGAGTATTAAAGAGATGAAATACCTATAGTCAGCTTAATATTCTATTAGGGTACACTAATGATGCTTTTAATGAAGTTGTCTGTGTTTCAGCTATTCTTTTCCACGTTCAGTTTATTGCAGATATTTTGGTGTGCTGCCTCAAAAGCTTGAGTAGTTTTGATATATATATATATATATATATATATATATATATATATATATATATATGTGTGTGTGTGTGTGTGTGTGTGTGTATATGTATACTACTGCATGCATATCTTAATGGAAGATAGATGTTACTATATGCATTGTTTTCGATGGTTTAAACATGTTAATTGAAACACTGAGTGGAAGATTTAACACACTTGAGAAAAAATGCCATCACTAATTTTATGCATGCCTAGAATTGCAGCATGATTCTGTTAGACATATATATATATATATATATATATATATATATATATATATATATATGGTTCCCTTTATAATTTCAAAATACTAAAATCCTAACTTTCAGTATTTCAAAATTATAATACCGAAGTCTTGAAATTCGGAAACACCAGAAGCGCGAAATTCAAAATACCGAAGTTCTGAGCTTCTGGTGTTGTGATGTGTGAATGCATAGGTGTAAGTGTAGGTAAGTACGTATGAGTGTGTTGGTTAGGGGGGTTTGTGTATGTTAGTGTGTGTTTTGGCTGTGATGTGTGTGTGTGCAAGGGGCTGTGAAATGTGTGTGTGAGTTGCCTTTCGGTGTGTGATTGTGTGATCTTGGAGTTAGTATATATAAGTAGGGGGGTGTTGCGGTGTGTGAATGCATAGGTGTAAGTGTAGGTCAGTACATATGAGTGCATTGGTTAGGGGCTTTAGTGTATATTTGTGTGTGTTTTAGCTGTGATGTGTGTGTGCAAGGGGCTGTGAAATGTGTGTGTATGATTTGTCTTTCTGTGTGTGATTGTGCGATCTCAGAATTAGTGTATACATATATATATATATATATATATATATATATATATATATATATATAGGAACAGCTACTATGTGTGTATATATTTCAGTTATATGTAATAACATGTTTAATCACAAGATGTCAGTGTTTTCTGGTGGACACGTATGGTAACATGCTTGATGTAATTTCCTGTTCCTTGTACAGTGTGTTTTATGACATTAAAAAAATAAATAAGTAAACACGCCTCAGTTTAGTCTGCAGTCAGGCTGTAGGCATCTATTTGCTGTAACCAAAACAAGTTTTTCTAACAGGTTATGTGCCCAGAAACCTAGATACCCTGACACACAGATAAAACCAGCTACAGCAAATAAGTGCAAGATACTGCAATAGATAAATTAAGGAGAAAAACGGTAAGATGGCTACCGACACTTCTTTAGCAAAGCTTCCAGTAGCGAATCTGATGGACCAGAACTACCAATCTTGGAAATTAAAGATGAGGATGCTTCTAGTAAGAGAAGGTATGTGGAAATGTGGAAATGAAGTCAGAACTGCAGAACCCATGAATGGGTGGATAGAAAAGGATCAAAAAGCTCAGAGCATGATATTCCTTTGCATAGATGATGACAAATTATACATGTATGCAACTGTGAAAACGCTAAAGAAATGTGGGAGTAACTGCAAAAGATACACAAAACAGCTAATCTCAGCAATAAACTCTATTTAATTACAAAACTATATCAGGCCAAGTTGATGAAAGACCAGGATATGCAGGATTGTATACGATATACCTTAGAAATGGTTGAAAGGCTGTGAGGTATTGGGGAGGACATAAAAGTCTTTCACATTGCAGCACTTTAGTGGTCTACCTGTATGTTAATAGATACTTATTACAGTATTTAATGCATGTCCAGATGACAAAGTGATATTAGAGTATGTTAAAGGCAAGCTTGTCGATAAATACAAGAGCAGGACAGAAAGCATAAACAGTGAAAGTATGTCCAGTAGACAGGCTGCTTTAAAGATGAAAAACAGAAATAAAATCTTTTATATGTAGCTAGATACATGTAAATTCTTTGTGTGTAAATAAACAGGACACTGAAAGGCAGATTACAGAATCTGAAAAGCTAGAATGCAAAGACAAGCTAAATCACAACAAGCTTAGAATGTCAAGGAAGAATCAGATGTCACCTCAGACACTGAGTATGCATTTGAGTCCAAATGTCGGGTCTCATCTATGCAGGCATGGTGTGTTGACTAGCTACAGGTCACATGACCAATGACAGAAATTTCTTCACTCAACTCGATCAAAGCAAAAAAAGAAAAAAATCACCATAGCTAATGGGCAGGTAATAAAGTCAGAAGGAATCAGAGATGGTTTTATTTACTGTCCTATCTCTCAGAATATTATCAGAAAGATACATGTGAGAAATGTTCTGTATGTGCCTGATCTTGAAAGTAACCTATTGTCATTGAAGAAGCTTACAAATCTAGGCAATGTAGTGACTTTCCAAGGTGCCACTTGTGTCATCACAAAAGTGGATTGCTTACTGTCAAAGGCCAAAATCATAGTTAAACTGTATCAGCTGAACTACAATGAAATGGTTAATACAGCCAAAGAAGAAAAACATTCAAACTACATTCATACTTAGCACAGACATCTTGCGCACAGAAGTCCGAACACAATAAAGAAACTAGTTGAGGGTAACTATGCAAGTGGTGCAAAAAATAGCCAGTGTGATGAAATAATGAAATGTACTAGCTGCTTTAATGGGAAAATGATGAGAAAGCCTTTTCCAAAGCAGAGCTCAAAAACCTCTGGACTTAATTCATTCAGATCTTTGTGGTCCAATGAAAAACATGACTCCAGGAAAGAAGATGTACTTTCTAGGTTTCATTGATGATTACTCCAGGTACACCACATTCTACCTGTTGCACAACAAGGATGAAGTGCCAGTGAAGTTAGAACAGTATCTAGCTCAAGTAAGTAATAAATTTGTCAGAATCCCCAAGTGACACAAAACAAGCCATTCTCAGAAAACATGGAATTAAACATGGAATTATTGTCCAGATCACTGTACCATATAACCCTGAACAAAACAGGGTTACAGACAGAATGAATCAGACTCTCTGTGTGCGTGGAAGGAGAATGCTGTTCGATGCTGATATACCAACCACATACCTGGGAGCAGCTATAGTGACTGCATGCTATCTCCAAAATTGCTTGCCAGGAAAAACAAAAGAGAAAACTCCATATGAACTGCGGAACAGAAAGAAACCAGATTTGAGACACTTCATTTTTGGAAGTAAAACCTATGTGCACATTCAAAGGAAAAATATACAAAAAGGTATCTATGTGCAAAGGAACGTATACTTCAGGGTTACAGTGAGTCTCAAAAAGAATACAGAATTCTACATCCAGACACAAAGTAACAGTCAGCAGGTGTGATTGTTGATGAACGTTCTGTGTGTTCAAAGTTTCAGGAACTGACAGAAACTGTTCAGTTTGAGGAAAAATCCACATCCATGTTACAAGAAAAACAACAACAAAGCTACACAGGAATAGATATTATTGCAGACAATTCGAAAACTATTAAAGAAGATGCTGAACCACAAATGACTTTGGTCAGGAAATCAGCAAGAAGCAATAAAGGTATTCTACCTAAACCTTTGTCTTATATGGCTCACACAGCAGTTCAGGCTGAGCTGGGTTCATGGGAAGATATATATAAAGATATATATAAACAACATACACAGGCAGACTAACACATTCATTGTTTCCAAAAGGTGTTAAACATGCTTATAATGTGTCATAAACTATCTACTCCACAGGTAGTTAATCCTATACACTCTAAGATTGCTATTAGAAAGGAGTGCACAAATTTTTGCAGGATACACAGCTCTGACAGTCTGCTTCAAATTAAATTACTAAACCAGTGGGAGGAGCTTTGAATAGTAAGGGAGGAAGTGTGGCAAGATATGCATTTTATAGTACCTACTTATTCCATTCATAGCTCCACTTACATTCAGCACACCACACCATATTACACCAACTGAGTTTCAAAACAAAGCCATACTGTAAGAGAGGACAGATGATTTCCTGATGCACTTTGCAGGGCGAGAGTAATAAGATATTTAAAAAATGTGCTTCAGCAGTTATGTTTGACCAGGCATTCCCAAAAAACAGTGCCAATGTGTGGTATGTTGAGGGAGGATATTGTCTGTACAGTTTAACACGTTATTTTCAAAAATCAGCAAGTTCTTCATGCTGTTGACAGAATGTCATTGACATTGTTTAATGAAGTGGCTTCAATCTTTTTCAAGAGATAGCAGTCCAATTATTACATTTAATTACATACATGCATACAAATATTTCAAGCACAGGCATTAATGCCCTTCTAGCTTGCCAATATACCAAAACAGCCTTTTCCATAATAAGTGTCTAGGCTGTTCTTATATCTAAACATGTACTTGCTTTAATGTAATTTGGTAGTCTGTTCCATGCATCAGCTACTCTATCAGAGGACCAATCAGTACACTTCTCATTCCTACAGAATCTTCTACATAGGTTATCTGATGATTCTCTAGTACTTTTTGATAACCCCAAACATTCCAGAGGTAGCTGTCTCTAAACGCCGTATCAATAAGATCTCCTCTTAGATACCTGTAAGAGACAATGTACAAGTTCAGATATTTTAGTCTTTCTTAATAACTTCAATTTTCACATCCACGGATGCGTTTGGTATATTTCCGCTGTAATCTTCGCAGTTTATTCATGCTTGTTTTCTTATTTGGTTTCCATATTGGTATTCCATACTCAAGTTTGGGTCTAATGTAATTAACAAAAAATGCCTTCATCATTTTTCATTTCCTAGACTTTATAAATCTTTTTATACAACCTATAGCTCTATAATTATCAGTCACCAATTGGTTGATATGATTAGAAAAACGCATAGCTGAATCTACCGGTATACCCAGGGGATCCATACTGTTTAATGAATTGTCATTTCACCGAAAGTGAAATGGCCAAGCACAATTTTGCAAAAGTGCTTTTCATCGAAAAAGCACTTTCATGAAAGTGTGCTAAAAAAGGACAAAAACATGGGGAAATGGCTGTTGCTGAGATCGTAGCACAGTGGGGATAAGGGAATATTCCCTTTTTCCTACTGTAGTGCAATCTCAGTATGAGAATATAAAAGTAGGGGGTGCGCCCCCAACATGGGGGGTGCAGGGGGCTTGAACCCCTGCGTAAACGTGAGTAATGTGTTTTTTTTTTTTTCAATTTTCTTATTTTAAATTTTTTCTGCACACTTTGGCAAAAGTGCTTTTTTGGTGAAAAGCACTTTCACTAAAATGTGTTAGGCCATTTACATTTCATGGAAACGTAATTTCATGCAGTTGTCCTAGATCCATACCCAGGTCCTTAAATGAGTCTATAGTTTCAATCACGGCATGCTGTATTAAATATTCACCTTAAATTTATGTCTTCCAAACTTCATATGCATAGTTTTTGATGCATTTATCAGCATATTATTCTCCTTTGCCCAAATGGTCAATTTAGTCAAGTTTTTTTGCTGATATAGCTTATCTGTTACACATGTAAACAGTTTACCCAATTTAAGGCATCTGCATATAGACTGTAGAATACCTCAGATGAAAAAGTTAGGTCTGAAAGATACAATCTAAACAAGTAAGGGCCTAGGACAGAGCCCTGTGGACACCCTGACTGTAACCAAGGATTTCACCTGTCCAGCTGCTGTATGATACTTGCCATGTCCTATTTGTAAGCCATGCGGCTATCCATCTGATCAAGAGTACATCAATAGCTAGTTGTACTAATTTATTAATCAGTGTTTTGTGTATGATTCTATCAAATGCTGAAGTGAAATCTATAGAAATTACATCACAGCACCATTTTTCATTCATAGCTGTTATTATACTGTTATAGAACATCATGTTACATGTGTAAATAGATCTATTTTCAACATATGCATGATGATATATGGTTTCAAGTCCCAACCTATCCAGTTCTGACAATTACTTATCGTATATTCCTTTCTGCATTATTTTTCCACAGCATGAAAGTAGACTTAAGGGTCTATATGACTCTGGGTTTGTCCTACTCCTCTTTCCCTTAAAGACAGGTTTAATAAGCACATGTCTCCAGTCTTGAGGAATCTCCCCATATTTATATGACCTAGTGAATAATAGATATAATGGTACCATAAGTTCATGCTAAAGTGTTCTCAGGTCATTGTTACTAATTCCATCTCCTCCCTCTGCTTTGTTTGGATCCAGTATGTGCAGTTCTTTTTCAATATAATCTAATATGGTTCCAGTATCTGCGGTTACCTGGATGTCACTAGGACAACTTATCATCCCTTTTGTGCAGCCAAACTGTTTTGCATAAGATTTTGTAAATATATCTACAATCTGTTGCATCTGAGGATAAATTTTAGAATCTGCATAAAGTTTATCAATTTGTGTGTCTTTACTCCTTCTACATCTTAACGCATCTATAAAAAGGTTGCCTGTTATGCTCAATATCTTTACATAAATTTTCTTCAAATTTTTCTTGATCTTGTTTCACACTATGCTTAATCTGTTTGTCCAGCTTGTTTATTTCAGTTTTCAAAGTTGTAGTTCAACCTCTCTTCCATTTCTTATATTTTTTGTCTCTTACCTTAATCAGGTATCTTGTTCTTATGGAAATATATCTCCCTGATGTTGTATGCCTAGATCCTGATGTTAAACATTTTTTTTTGCAGTCAAACAATTTCTCTTTCAAAATTTTCCACATTCCATCTGCAGTTTTTCCACTGAACACCGCACTCCAGTTAATTTTACATAGTGACTGTTTTCCTTCCATATAATCTGTAATTAACCTCCTGTGCATTGGCTTAGATTTCAGTTTGGCAGAATTATCTAGCAACAAATTAACCTTTATAACCCCATGATCACTCCATATCAATGGTGGTAAAACTTGACTTGAAGTACAGTAATTTCTTTGGGAACACAATGTTTAGTATGTTCTGTCCTCTGGTAGTTTTTTTTTTTTTTTTTTTTTTTTTTTTATTTACAATCTGAAGCAATTGTTCCTGAATATACGTTGTGAATAACATCCTTACTAAAATTGTTGAATCAATATCATTCCAGTCAGTATCTGGTAAACGTACGTTCTCAGCTAATATTATTCTTCTCTCTTGTGTTTCATGCAAAAAATGTATGAATTCTTCTAGGTCATCTGCACTTGACCTTGGTGGTCTATACACTTCAACAATTGTTATATGTTCCAGGGTTGTATTTATTGCCACAGTTACACAGTCTAAAGTATTGGTGTTGTCACTGAACATGTAATAATCACAGGTTTCATAACTATCTTTTATCCCTATCATAACTCCTCCACCTGATTTTTTGTTAGAATGTTACAGTAAAAATGTTTATACCCTGAGAGAACTGGTTTCCAGTCATTGTTCTTTAACCATGTTTCACAAAGAATAACATCAATCTTGTGTGAACGTAGCAAATTTTCCAACAATAAGACTTTACTATTAATGCTCCTAGCATTAAAAACCATCAGAGATGCATCAAATGTTGATATCTGTGAACTGTTATATTTTCGACCTGGCAAAAATCCTGACTAGTGTTTGTCAAATATTGCAAAATATCTGCTGAAAAAATTCTCTTCCCTTATCTTGACAAATGCACACCATCCTGTCTGAACACGTGTGCCCAAAAGAAAGCTTGGATGCTCTACATATTTCCATTTTTTAAAAGAGGACATTTTTCCATGAATGTATGTATTTACACAAAAATCTTTTCATTCACAGTAACCTGACTATCCTTTCTATAGATGATTTGTGAAAAATATGTCCTATATATTAAGATACAACCAAACACCCTAATACTGAGTGATTTTTAACTACCCTGCCATTAACTGGGAAAACTACTCATGTACCAACACCTTTGCCCAACAGTTCTTGGAATTCATAAATTCCAGCACACTGGATCAACTAATCCATAGTCCCACCAGGGGCTCCAATATCCTGGACCTGGTCATTACCAACATGGGAAATTGATGCTCCACACCAGTGGTCACCCCCTCATTGTTTAGGTCTGACCATAAGCTAATCACCTTTGACATCTGCATCCCACCCCCACCCCCAGCAAGGAAACATCCGCAAAAAACTTTTCCAAGGCTAACTTCATGCTACTCAAGTCAGAAGTGACAAACTTCATGACACCCATGCAGACGGGAACTGAAAGTTTGACTACCGAATCCTACACTAAAGCACTGCATGAGCACATTCACTCGTGCATGAATCGTGCCATCCCAAATAGAACCAAGATGCTCTCCTCCAAAAAGAGGAAGCCAATCTGGTGGTTCCTTGTCATAAACAAACTATGCAACAGAAGGAAGAGACTGTTGCAGAAAAGAGGAAAATCCCAGTATGAAAAAACTCCCTTACCAGCCTCAGTAAGAAGCTGAGATCCCTCATAAAATCCTCCAAAGCTAGTTACAAAAATAAAATTGCCAAAGATTCCAAAGACAACCACAAGGCATTCTTAAGAATCTAAATGGCAATGCTCAGATCTGAACTGAGCTACAACAGAATTGCATTAAATATACTGATCCCAAGGACATTGCCAGTATCCTGGGAGATAAATTCAGTGCCATCTTCACCCCCCTCTCACACCCTAAAGGGCCTATCTCAGTACAGAAAGATTGTCAAATTCCTATAATCACGGCCACACAGGTAAAAACTGCACTCTCCAAAGCTAAGAATACAGCATCCATGGAACTAGACGACATCCCGGGCTGTGTACTACATGAACTACAAAATGAACTGGCACCTCACCTAAGTGTCATGTTTAATCATAGCCTCACCTCAGGCTTCATGCCCACTAAGTGGCACACAGCTACAGTTATCCCACTCCACAAGGTGGGATCCACCTTGGATCCAGGGAACTACCGTCCCATCAGTCTGATGAGCCTGATCTGCAAGGCCATGGAACGTATTATCATGGAACTTATAAACAAAGACATTGGCAACCTTCAAACATTGGACCCACCCAGTTTGGGTTCATGAAGGGCTGATCGTGTCTCCTGAACCTGATTGACTTCTTTGAATCAGTATCCAGAGCTGTGGATGAGGGTAAGGCAGTCCACACAGCCTATCTGGACCTTGCCAAGGCCTTCGATACCATCCCCCACTCTGGAATCATAGATAAACTTACTAAGTTTGGCATAAATCCCTATGTCACTCAATAGGTTGCCAACTGGCTTACTAACAGAACCCACACTGTAAAAGTAGCCGACTCCAAATCCATCTTCAGACAAGTGACAAGTGGAGTACCTCAGGGCTCAGTCCTGGGACTGCTCTTGTTTGGCATCTACGTCTTTGAAGTACAGGCCAACAATGAGGGACTCTGGTTAAAATATTTTGCAGATGACTGCAAACTGGGAGCCATTATTGAATCCCCAAATGATGTGGATACCCTACAAAAGGGCCTTACAGAAACAGATGTTTGGTGCTAGAGCCATGGGCTCAAGCTCAGTGCCAAGAAATGTATAGTAATCCCCTTTGGGAAAAAACATGTACCTGTGAATTACCACATAGGTGGCAGTACACTAAACACCACAAGTGTGATAAGAGACTTAGGGACACAGGTGGACAGTAGTCTCACCTTCCATAACCGCATCGCCACAACAGTCAGGAAATCCTTCTATGTGGCTCACCTCATCATGAAGGGCTTTTCATCCAGAAAAAAGGAGGTCATTGTCCCACTGTACTCATCCCTCATTAGACCCATCATAGAGTATAGCGCCCTGTTTGGTATGAACCTCACAAGACATCTACAACAACTGGAAAGGCTGCAGAAACACCTCACTAAAAGAATCATAGGCCTAAAGTAAATGCCCTGTGCTGACCGACTAAAAAAAACTCCAGCTATACTCTGTCACATGTCATCTACTCAGAGGCGATCTCTGCTTAACATACAAGGCCATGTCAAACCCAAAGCTGCTGGACATGCTACACTTAAAGAAATCCCAATCCATCAGAGCCACATGCACCAGGGACCTAAACCTTGTCATCACAATGAACAAAACATGGTGGAGGGATAGACTCCTGACCTAGAGTCTCCCCATACTCCGGAATAGACTGTCCATACATGTCAAGCAGAGCGCCTCCTTGGCCCTCTTCAAAAGGAACCTTGATGACTGGCTAGGAGATAGGAAATTCACCCTGGGGATCACGTCACTTGCCCTGCTAGACAGTGGTCCAGGGAAGTAAATATCGAGGGAAGAAATAGCCAGGGAATTGTTATGGCTAGGCTTGTATAGGCCAATAGCCTAGTACCAACCTATGAACCTATATTCTCTTTCCTTTATAGTCATTAATCAGTTTCTTTTTCTTCCTTGTTTGTTGTGAACGTCTTCCTTTCTTTCTTTTTTTGTCTCCTTCTAAACAAACTGGATCCTCAGATTGCTGAATTCTTGCATCCAAAATTTCAACATTGTCTGGAGCACTGACATCTTTCATAGTGGGTTGAATGATATTCGCAGACAATAGAAGCATTATTTCCTAAATGTGTTATATTTGTTCTTTGCCTAACATTATTTAGTTCATCAGCCCAGTCATTAATATATGAAACAAGTTCTCCAAGATGTGCCACATGCACAGGTACAATCATTATCATTAAGTCTAGATTTACTTCTAACAATCGTAATCAAATTATACAACTTTTGACATGAGGAACACAGATCACCAGTGTTATCAGCTGTTACCTTTAAATATGCATAGTATGTATTATGCTGTAAAAGATATTTGCACATTAGCAAATCATTAATTGCATACTCATTTAATTTACCATTTAATAAAATCAAGATGTGATAATAAATGGGATCTCAATATAAACACCACTAATATTAAACAAAAACATACAATGTTATGTTGTATGTATTATGCTAGACCCCTTTGATGTACAGTTTCCCAAATTGGTTAAATAAGCATAACAGTAGCTAAACGGAGGTCCTGTCTTCTCAAAAGCAGAGTGCTGTAATCTAATCAAAAAAAGGAAGCCATCCCATGCCTTACCGTACCCATGCTTTTTGCTGTAATCAGAACTGTTTATTTGGCAACAGGAAATGTGATAAAAGCTAAAATGAGTTAACTTTAAGCACTGGATTCCCAATTTTCTATAAAAGATTAGAGTTGTGGAGAAGCACATTACAGAAACCAGCATTGTTCAGAAATGACACACAAGAAAGTCTACAAAATTCATTTGAAATCACTGGGAAAAGGATTTTGGAAGGTAGTAAGTGTTTTGTTACACAAGGTAATAGTATATACAGTGTTCAGTACCTTAAAGTATAGAAAAATCCTAAGTTTAATGCTGTGCTTAATTAGATGCTAAACACAAGGTATCAGTAACTGCTCCTCCCACTTCATGATGAACGGTTAGCCTGTGGAGAATATAATTGTGGCTTACTTTCACTTTTGAACTTTGATATTTATGATCATTTTCGAAATTCTTAGAAATCCTGGAAATTTCATTATTTTAATGTACGAGAACCTACCCATTTCTTAAATTAAGGAGGGAGTGCAAGGGCTAGTTTACAAGTGTTTTATTTGACACTAAGTGAGAGTGACTTTGGAAATGGTCACTTCTCTTAATATGCCCTGCACAAAAACATGGAGCTTGCTGGGGGTGGAGTACTTCTTCAGGTAAGCACTTAGTGATTGGAGTGCTCCTTCCAATTAACAGTTCACTTTTAGTGCTCATTTATCAATGCACTATAATAAAACTGGAATTCTATTTGCTACACATTTCTTTAGCCAACACTTCAAAGTGTTCACTGCAGCCCAGTATGCACAACTGTATACCTGTTTTTTTTTTTCTCTCGTAGTAGGAAGAACTAGATTCAAAGGTCACAAACTGCACCTTGAGTCTTATATTCTTTCTATTAGCACTGAAGGGAATTCAGAATACATAGCCTTACCCAGAGCTGTAGCAAGGCAGTTTGGTACCAGGTGGTACAACCATACAGCCACTTTTGCCCGACCCCCAGCCATACCTATTTCAGCCATCAGCCAAATCCCCCACTGAAATACACAAGTCATCCTTGTCATCTAGTGCTACAGTACAGGTTCTGATTGCAACTTTAAGCAGTTTAGGGCCTAAATTGTATATTTAGGTATTTTTATTTAATATGTGCAGTGATCTTATGGACTGTATTCCAGAGCTGTAATTAGGATGATAGAGGTAGCTGCCCTGGCCTAAGCTATTAGAGGCACAATTGCCATTTGCTGAAAGTGAAAACTTGCAACATCAGCATTAATTTAATTAATTTATAAAGCCATAAGGATATGGAGGCTTCATAAATGAATAATAATAATGCATTATTTGTGATGAAGCTTGGTACTATCTAGCAAACAGCTTACTACAGTTACAGAAATATAAAAGACCTTTTTATAACATGTCTGGGAAACTGCTCAGGGTGCAGGATGAGCTAGCTACAGTACTGCCCTTTCAGTTTATAACTTGAAGCAAAAACTCACAGACACATAGGCAAATTGATGTAAAAGTTACTGCTAGTAGCCATTGTGGTTTAAAACGAGATATGTAACAGGCAGATATACAAACACTGCATGAACACAGAAAGAAAGAAAGCTGTAAGGAACTGCTGGATCACTTTTCTTGATGGTAGCTGACGTCATTGTGCTACTCTGATCAACTCAACATAAGAAATCTAAAAAAACTAGGTAAATGAATGAACTAATTTGTTATTCATTTCTCACATTGCAGGACACTACGTTTATTTTATATAAGACCGTGTATTGTCTGCTACTTTGTGGTGACAGAGGCACAAAGACAGAGCTATCCAGGTCATTTAATAGTTTGTGACCTCTTACCACATGCAACAAGTAAGAAATAGTGTTATAAAAGGACAATGTTACCATGCATGGAAAAGGAAACATAAGTAAATGTCTTTATACCAGAACTAATTTTAATTATATTTATATATCCCATAAGAAAGGCCATCTGCCAAAATAATTTAATGTTTTAAGGTGGAAGAGCATATAAAATTATAAAAAAAGTTGAGAGCCAGATGCCAGTGTAAGAACTACTACAGGCAAGTAGCTGATTTCACTTAAGTACCCCTATTTTTCCCTCAAATCATCCTTTTACTTGGAATATGGGTCTACTTCAGATCACTGAAATCCCATTTTCACTGAAATTCATTTCACTGAGACCAAATCACCTAATTTTCAAAATACTGAAAATTAATTTGACTGACTCTCATTTCACTAAATTGTAAGGCTATAGACCTGATGTGAGTTTCTATTCGCCTTTAACTTGTTTGTGACAGAAAGAATTTCTATAACTTACAGTGTTGAGTGTCAGAATACTGATAGTAATGTAGAAAGTGGTGTTTTAGTGTTTTTAAGTGGGGTATGTATCTTTACATTTGTATGGGAAGTATCTAAAGTAATATGGTGGATGTTTTGTGTGTTCCCAGCAGTAGTGGTAGCATGTAAAATACTGTGAGGTAAGTAAAAGGTATATGCCCTTTTCCTCATGGTAGTGTGATCCTGGAGTTTGTATATATAGTTGGGGATGTGGGGTTTGGGGGGCACAGTCCCCCACGTTGGGGGGTGCAGGGGGTATAGCTCCCTCCCCTTTTAGTTTGGTTTTATATTGTCTGGTTTCTATTAAGAGGATAAGTAAGTAGTTTTTAAGTTGTGAAAAGAGGTAGTCATTAGTGTTGTGAGTGTGTTTGTCTATGGTTTTCCATTTAGTCTTTTGACATTTAGCATTGTAACCTGTCGGTGTAATGATTTTCAGTGAAATGAGTTATCAGTACTGTGAAATTTAGGTGATTTAGTCTCAGTGAAATGAAAGTCAGTGAAATGGGATTTCAGTGATCTGATGTAGACCCATATTCCAAGTAAAAGGATGATTTGAGGGAAAAATAGGGGTACCTAAGTGAAATCAGTTACATGCCTGTAGTAGTTCTTCCACTGGCATCTGGCTCTCTTAACTTTTTTCATAGTCTTATATGCTCTTCCACCTTAAAACATTAAATTATTTTTGCAGATGGCCTTTCTTATGGAATATTTACCTTGAAAACTGAATCTGGGTATATACCATAGTAATGAGATTTTTTTTTCATAAAGAAACACATTCACTGTGTTAATTTTATTGTAATGTTATTAAAGAAATGCATTTGCAATAAGCTGCCTCAGGCTTTCCTAGGCAAGGAGAATAAAATAAAGTTTTTATTTTGTTTTAAATGACAGCATACTTACAAATATTACTGCAAGTGTCACTGTCTACCATCTACAAGAACACTCACTGATGTCCTTTTTAATTCAGTCTGAAACTAAATTAACATTTAAATTAAATCAATTCACTGTCAGCCTATCACTGCACTGCCTATTGTGCACCACAACTTCTAGATATATTACACCCTGAGTCTTACTATCGCATCAGAATTATGAATTAAATCCTAACATCTAACAGATATTAGAATGTCACTGCCCACTGCACCCACCTCACTAATCAGAAGCAGCGCAGTGTTTTACGCAGGTGTTTCAGGAGCATACCTTACACAAAATGCAAGGAGGTGCAAACTTTTTTCTTTTTGTGTGTTGCTTGTGTGTGGGGGTCAGGGACAAGTAAAATGCTTGGAAAGTGTGGTTTTCTTTCTTTCTTTCTTTCTTTCTTTCTTTCTTTCTTTCTTTCTTTCTTTTTACTGTGTGAAGTCTGTATGGTCGTGTATATAAGGAATAAATAATAAATTGAAGATTTTTTCACGCTATGCAAGCTAGTAACAAAGATGTCTGCCCCATTTACTCCACTCTATGTTTTTTCTGAAATAAAAATAAGTAGTTTAAAGAAATATATCAAGACATAATAAAAATATTTTTCATATAAGTACATGAAGTATTAACATTTAGATACATACAATCATGATTTTCCAGATATAGTAATATGCCCAAAACTTCAGTGCTGCTCCCATTTATTTTAACTAACTGATTATAAAAAAGTAGTTCCAAAATATAAAATGTTGGTCTTATTTGAATCACTCAACAAAATAGTAGAGTATTATACAGTATGCTGAGTAAAAGGACCTCAGAAATCAAAAGCATGATCCCTCACCGCCCATCCTGACTCCTGTGGAACAGTTCCATTTTCACACCTACTTCTCCAAACCCTACAGCCCATAGCAGGAGGGTGTTAAATGCCTTATTTTAATAGAATTTCTAAACTTACTAACATCAGTGTATCCCTTTTCATCCACTTTTATTTCCATTACTTAGTGTATCAGAATGTCAATGAACTAGTATGTTGCTGACACAGATGTTCTGCTAGAATAAGTGGAAACATTAAGGCTATCTAATCAGTGCACTGACAGCAATGCACCAGTGCAAATATACTTTTTTTGTTATTGCTTTAGCTCCTGTCATGCTTCTTTTACTATTACAGAAATAGGTTGTAATTCACAGAGAAGTTACATCTATGCAAAAGACATTGTGCAGTGCTTGGAAGCATGCAGGGTGTTTCCAACTTATCGGTCTTATATCTTCATACATAAGTTCCTGACAATCAGTCTGTAGACCGTGCCATTACAAGTCTAGCTAATAACTCATATTCAAAAGTTCTCTCCAGCCTCAAGAATGGCAATACAAGATAGAACAGGAGAAAAGTTGAAGCTGTCCATCCAGTCATCTAGATTTACCTTGAAGATTGCAAGGGTGTTATCCTTTTACATTTAGTGGACATTTGTTTCAGAAACATAGCATATTCCCATCACAAATGCACATGGCAAATGCAAACTTTTTCCATGTAGCATTACACTGTGAAGTTACTTTGTGGGTTTTTCATAGAACAAGACAAAAATGTGCATACCATGGAGAAAATACTGCAGTCAGGGAATCATTTTTTTTTTTTTTTTGTCCTGTTTCTTGGGGATGCTGGTATGATATTATGTATCAGCTGTAATTTAAATTGGCTGATATGTATTTCTTGGTCAAATACATAACAGCCAAAGCAACATACAATGCATGACTGTTTGTCATTCCTGCTGTGGGATATGTCAGGAATGTTACACACACACTGGGAGTATGTAATTCATGTAGACTAGGACAATGTGGTTCTGCACGCACTGTATCCAGATAAAAAGATGCAAAAATGAGGCACAACAGGTATGGAACACAGATGGCGGAGAGACAAGGCAGATTTGTTACAGAAAAGGTAGAGACTGAAACACATGGTTCAGCTGTGCTGACTCTAGCATTGCTGTATCACATTTGACAGGATACTACATTACCTTACATTACTACATGAGCAGTATTTCACACATGACCTTGACAGGATACTACATTACCTTACATTACTACATGAGCAGTGTTTCACATGAATTTGACAGGATACCACATTACCTTACATTACTACATGAGCAGTGTTTCAGACGTGACTTTGGCAGGATACCACATTACCTTACATTACTAACTGAGCAGTGTTTCACAAGTGACTTTGACAGGACAACACATTACCTTATATTACTACATGAGCAGTGTTTTACAGATGACATTCACAGGATACCACATTAACTTACATTACTACATGAGCAGTGTTTCACAGATGACTTTGACAGGATACCACATTACCTTACATTACTACATGAGCAGTGTTTCACAAGTGACTTTGACAGGATACCACATTACCTTACATTACTACATGAGCAATGTTTCACACGTGACCACATTACCTTACATTACTACAGGTGCAGTGTTTCACATGTGACTTTGACAGGATACCACATTACCTTACATTACTACATGAGTAATGTTTCACAGGTGAATTTGACAGGATACCACATTACCTTACATTACTAACTGAGCAGTGTTTCACACATGACTTTGGCAGGACACCACATTACCTTACATTACTACATGAGCAGTGTTTCACATGTGACCACATTACTTTACATTACTACATGAGCAGTGTTTCACTTGTGACTTTGACAGGATACCACATTACCTTACATTACTACATGAGTAGTGTTTCACAGGTGACTTTGACAGGATACCACATTACCTTATATTACTAACTGAGCAGTGTTTCACACGTGACTTTGGCAGGACACCACATTACCTTACATTACTATATGAGCAGTGTTTCACACGTGACTTTGACAGGATACCACATTACCTTGCAGTACTACATGAGCAGTGTTTCACACATGACTTTGACAGGATATCACAATACCTTACATTACTACATGAGCAGTGTTTCACAGGTGACTTTGACAGGATACCACATTACCTTACATTACTAACTGAGCAGTGTTTCATACGTGACTTTGACAGGATATCACATTACCTTACATTGCTACATGAGCAGTGTTTCACACATGACTTTGACAGGGTACCACATTACCTTACATTACTACATGAGCAGTGCATCACACATGACTCTAACAAGATACCACATTGCCTTGCATTACTACAGGAACAGTGTTTCACACGTGACTTTGACAGGATACCACATTACCTTACATTACTACATGAGCAGTGTTTCACATGTGAGTTTGACAGGATACTGCATTACCTTACATTAGCAGTGTTTCACATGTGACCACATTACCTTACATTACTACGTGAGCAGTGTTTCACATGTGACTTTGACAGGATACCACATTACCTTACATTACTACATGAGCAGTGTTTCACAAGTGACTTTGACAGGATACCACATTACCTTACATTACTACATGAGCAATGTTTCACACGTGACCACATTACCTTACATTACTACAGGTGCAGTGTTTCACATGTGACTTTGACAGGATACCACATTACCTTACATTACTACATGAGTAATGTTTCACAGGTGAATTTGACAGGATACCACATTACCTTACATTACTAACTGAGCAGTGTTTCACACATGACTTTGGCAGGACACCACATTACCTTACATTACTACATGAGCAGTGTTTCACATGTGACCACATTACTTTACATTACTACATGAGCAGTGTTTCACTTGTGACTTTGACAGGATACCACATTACCTTACATTACTACATGAGTAGTGTTTCACAGGTGACTTTGACAGGATACCACATTACCTTATATTACTAACTGAGCAGTGTTTCACACGTGACTTTGGCAGGACACCACATTACCTTACATTACTATATGAGCAGTGTTTCACACGTGACTTTGACAGGATACCACATTACCTTGCAGTACTACATGAGCAGTGTTTCACACATGACTTTGACAGGATATCACAATACCTTACATTACTACATGAGCAGTGTTTCACAGGTGACTTTGACAGGATACCACATTACCTTACATTACTAACTGAGCAGTGTTTCATACGTGACTTTGACAGGATATCACATTACCTTACATTGCTACATGAGCAGTGTTTCACACATGACTTTGACAGGGTACCACATTACCTTACATTACTACATGAGCAGTGCATCACACATGACTCTAACAAGATACCACATTGCCTTGCATTACTACAGGAACAGTGTTTCACACGTGACTTTGACAGGATACCACATTACCTTACATTACTACATGAGCAGTGTTTCACATGTGAGTTTGACAGGATACTGCATTACCTTACATTAGCAGTGTTTCACATGTGACCACATTACCTTACATTACTACGTGAGCAGTGTTTCACATGTGACTTTGACAGGATACCACATTACCTTACATTACTACATGAGTAGTGTTTCACAGGTGACTTTGACAGGATACCACATTACCTCACATTACTAACTGAGCAGTGTTTCACATGTGACTTTGGCAGGACACCACATTACCTTACATTACTATATGAGCAGTGTTTCACACATGCCTTTGACAGGATACCACATTACCTTGCAGTACTACATGAGCAGTGATTCACACATGATTTTGACAGGATATCACATTACCTTACATTACTACATGAGCAGTGTTTCACAGGTGACTTTAACAGGATACCACATTACCTTACATTACTAACTGAGCAGTGTTTTACATGTGACTTTGACAAGATACCAAATTACGTACAATATTTTGTGAGCAGTGTTTCACATGTGACTTTGACAGGATACCACATTACCTTACATTACTACATGAACAGTGTGTCACATGTGACTTTGACAGGATACCACATTACCTTACATTACTACATGAACAGTTTTCACATGTAACTTTGACAGGATACCACATTACCTTACATTACTAACTGAGCAGTGTTTCACACATGACTTTGGCAGGACACCACATTACCTTACATTACTACATGAGCAGTGTTTCACATGTGACCACATTACTTTACATTACTACATGAGCAGTGTTTCACTTGTGACTTTGACAGGATACCACATTACCTTACATTACTACATGAGTAGTGTTTCACAGGTGACTTTGACAGGATACCACATTACCTTATATTACTAACTGAGCAGTGTTTCACACGTGACTTTGGCAGGACACCACATTACCTTACATTACTATATGAGCAGTGTTTCACACGTGACTTTGACAGGATACCACATTACCTTGCAGTACTACATGAGCAGTGTTTCACACATGACTTTGACAGGATATCACAATACCTTACATTACTACATGAGCAGTGTTTCACAGGTGACTTTGACAGGATACCACATTACCTTATATTACTAACTGAGCAGTGTTTCACACGTGACTTTGGCAGGACACCACATTACCTTACATTACTATATGAGCAGTGTTTCACACGTGACTTTGACAGGATACCACATTACCTTGCAGTACTACATGAGCAGTGTTTCACACATGACTTTGACAGGATATCACAATACCTTACATTACTACATGAGCAGTGTTTCACAGGTGACTTTGACAGGATACCACATTACCTTACATTACTAACTGAGCAGTGTTTCATACGTGACTTTGACAGGATATCACATTACCTTACATTGCTACATGAGCAGTGTTTCACACATGACTTTGACAGGGTAGCACATTACCTTACATTACTACATGAGCAGTGCATCACACATGACTCTAACAAGATACCACATTGCCTTGCATTACTACAGGAACAGTGTTTCACACGTGACTTTGACAGGATACCACATTACCTTACATTACTACATGAGCAGTGTTTCACATGTGAGTTTGACAGGATACTGCATTACCTTACATTAGCAGTGTTTCACATGTGACCACATTACCTTACATTACTACGTGAGCAGTGTTTCACATGTGACTTTGACAGGATACCACATTACCTTACATTACTACATGAGTAGTGTTTCACAGGTGACTTTGACAGGATACCACATTACCTTACATTACTAACTGAGCAGTGTTTCACATGTGACTTTGGCAGGACACCACATTACCTTACATTACTATATGAGCAGTGTTTCACACATGCCTTTGACAGGATACCACATTACCTTGCAGTACTACATGAGCAGTGATTCACACATGATTTTGACAGGATATCACATTACCTTACATTACTACATGAGCAGTGTTTCACAGGTGACTTTAACAGGATACCACATTACCTTACATTACTAACTGAGCAGTGTTTTACATGTGACTTTGACAAGATACCAAATTACGTACAATATTTTGTGAGCAGTGTTTCACATGTGACTTTGACAGGATACCACATTACCTTACATTACTACATGAACAGTGTGTCACATGTGACTTTGACAGGATACCACATTACCTTACATTACTACATGAACAGTTTTCACATGTGACTTTGACAGGATACCACATTACCTTACATTACTACATGAGCAGTTTTTCACATATGACTGAAATAGTTTTGGCACACATATGTTAGTAGTGAAATTGCTGCTGACATAGCTGCACTGCAGAGCTGCTAGTTTCTGATAAGGGTTTGACTCTAACAGTTTGGTGTGACAGATCTGAATCAGTAATGTACACCACAGATGTAGACATTCTAGAATTACTGGAGGTATGTCACATATGTACTATTTCCTGAAGACAATTACACAGAACTGACAGCATTCAGTGTATCCATATAGTTATTAATCATGTCACAGTTCTACACACCAGGGCAGGAATGACAACACTGACAGTTAGAAGACTGATATCATTTACAGGTTGAAAGGAACATATGCTAACCTTGGTGGGTTAAAAGAATATTGACACAGAGGGAAGTTTTGTCCAGTGCAAAGGAATGCTGAAGATCATTCCTGGTATTGCAATGGCAGTGTGTGACCTGAGCAGCACTGCTAGCATGCTACATGAAACAGGAAGATCATACCTGGAGTTACCACAGCCGTGTGTGACCTGGGCAGCCTGCTGGCATGCTACATGAAACAGGAACATTATATCTGGCATTGTAATATCAATGTATATGTGTGTCCTGGCCAGCACTGCTGTCATGCTACATGAAACAGGCAGTTCAGATCTGACATAACTATATACCACAGCTGGGGATATGATACAAGCTGTGTGTTGCACCAACACCTCTCAGGATGGTAAGTGGATACATTTGAATATAAATAGGCTGTGCCAGACCAGACTGGGTGCTTTATGTGCCAAATATAAGATCATTCTACAGCAAACACAAACCATTACAGCATCTACACAATGCTTGCTCATTGAAAAAAACATAGGAAAAGCAGAGCAAATGAGGTAGTTGCCCCAGGCACCAGCTTGTTGGGGGGTGCAAAATGGGTAATTTATGTTTTGTATATGCATACCACCTAAAAGAACTGTACTTGCTACACTGGTTTAGAATGTTGTTGGTGCCTGGCTGGTCCCTGCCCTATTTGTATACACACACACACACACACACACACTCACAGACACACACACACACACACACACACACACACACACACACACACACACACACACACACACACACACAGGCTTTGCATCATTACACTGAAATAAGGTATGCGCCTGCCTTCTGATTTGGCAGCTGGATGCAGAAGGTGGTGAAGTCCTCTTATGTCTGTGAACATTTACTTCAGATATTTAGATGCAGGGGCTAGATATAGTGCATGTTTTTGCTAGGAGAAAACATCGGCAGTCAGAAATGAATCTGATCTAAAAGTTATCTTATCATTCAAATTCAGTTTCAAAAGAATAACCTACAGTTGTGAGTTTTTTGGTGAATGGAAATGGGAGATGCCTGAAGTATTTCTTTTAAAGAGACAGAAATCTATTGAGAGGTTCAGGCAACAGAGCAGGCACATTGGCAGGTAGCTTTACAGTGAGAAGTGGAATTGCAGAGATGTGATTAATTACTTGAAGGAAAAGTCTAATTTATAGCAAATTCATACAAAGCAAAATCACTGGAAGGGATAGCCTGACTATGGCAAATTAAGGTAAAATAATTAATACTAAATAGTAAATAAACTCACAGATTATCTGCATAGTCTTTATTTCATAATAGTTAGTGGGTAGTGACAGTAACAAAATGCTGATACAGTCCTTATTTTCATTAATAAACAGTACCTTTTAACTTGGACAGGATATTGCAAACTGATACCATATGTTTTGATTAAATTTATTACTGCTAACATTTTTGCTGCATATGTCCTCCAGTAATTTTCTTTCATGTTAGCAGCTATAAGAATAAGTGCCTGTGTGTCATACTAACACTTTGTAGTATCATAATGGAAGCATGGTCTGTGCTTATTACCACAATGGGCTGAGTTCCAAAACACTATTGTGAGTTGTACATGAGGTGCATACCTCACTGTAACTTTTGCAAATTCAGAGACAGCCCCACCACAAT
>NC_056751.1:169823064-169943064 GCF_019279795.1 Protopterus annectens | reverse complement strand
TTTGCCTCATATCATATTTTTGCCCTGTCCCTCTTAACATTTTTGATTTTTCTGGTAAATCTCTTATGATTACAGCCAGCTAATACTGCCAGACACTACAGTTTTATTCTTTTTATTCTTCAGAAAGCGGATATTGATGAAAAACGTGTTATCCTTTTGACTTTCTAAGTGAATTAGAGTATTATTTAAAATTGCCCTAATTTTTGTGCCTTTCTCCCTGAAATGTAAGCAAAGAAATTGAGAGATACTGAGAAAAGCCAGTACGAATGGGTCTGTCTCCCAGGCACCAAACCACCTTGTTACTGCTCTGTCATGAGGGTAGAACTACACAGAAAAACACATGTTAAAATGGCACAGCTGAAAAATTCAGATTCCTGCCTGAATCATTAGTAATTCAATTAACTCTCCATCATCAGAAACAAACATTATTTTATATAGTTTGCACAAGCAGTCAATGTCTGTCTCCTACATGTTTAAAGTGGTAAAATGCCAAACTAAAAAAAAATCAATTAATATATAATAGAACTTCTCCTTTTGGCTTTCCCTGTTAGGGGTCGCCACAGCAGAATGATTGGCAGTGGAGTTTTATAGTGTTGAGTTGCCAGCCTGGCACCCAACCTTCCACAGAAGGCACACACATACACCTATGGCCAATTTAGAGTGTCCAATCCACCTACGGCATGTCTTTGAGATGTGGGGGGGGGGAGGCTGGAGCACCCAGAGGAAACCCACATGACCACTGGGAGGACATGCAGACTCTGCACAAAAGGCACCTCAGCTGAGTATTGAACTAGTGAACCTCTTGCTGTGAGGGGGTAACGTTAATCGCTGCACCACCACAACTGCCCTAATATGTAATATAACTATTGTGACTAAATAAGTCCCCAAGGGAAATGCTTACAATTCCATAAAAAAATCTATACAAGAGTAGTCTGGAGCATAAAACAATGTACTGCATAATAAATAATAAAAATTTACATGATCAAAAGTGAAATATGTCCACACTCAATTTAACAAGAACTGATCCTGTACACAAACTGTTACTTATCCTTCCATGCTGCGCTGTTGGACCCTCATTGGTTAAATATGACCACAACTCAGTCAGCTTCAAGCTGGCACTAATACCAGAACTCACAAAGGGCAAAGTCAAACGAAAAAACTTTACCAAAACAAACTGCACCCTCTTAGGAGAAGGTATAAAAGCATTCCAAGCCTCATCCCCCAGCTGGAATTGGTAATTACACCAAAGCTTACACTAAAGCCCTGTAGAATCACTTGTATAAGTGTATAAACTTGGCCGTTCCAGAGAGAATTAAAGCCAGAGCCCCAAATAAAAAAAAGCCACCCTGGTGGACATCCAGTATCAACAAACCTTGCAACAAATGCAAAAAGGTCCTATCTAAGAAAACTAAGGCAAAGCCCCAACAATGGGAAAGCCGCCTCATCAGACTCAACAGGCAAATAAGACAACATGTCAAATCCTCTAGGGCTAACTTATATGCCTCGCCTGTACTCTCAAACCTCAACAAATCCAAACTAGGTAAACTGTCCCATAGTTACAATCATAATGCCAGATTCGCCACTGGCTACACCTATAGAACCCACCACTGCCAGAACCTTAAACAACTAGAGTGGCTAGAACTGCCCAGCTAAATTCAATTTAATCAACTCTTAATAGCGCACAAAATTTTGTACCACCCTGAGGATACCCCCTCACTTAAAAATATTATTAAGCCATATAACAATCTAAGATCCCTATGGTCAGCCGATAAACTAGTGGTCCAAACCCACAAACCTAATAACTCTGCTGGTGAATCCCTGTTTGCCAACTTCATTGACAAAACCTGGAATTCGTTGCCAAACTATAAAACCCTACAATCCTCCAAAAGTCTCTTCAAAATAAACCTCAAACAGTATCGCAAAGTGAATTGGCTATGTCTATGTACCAACCCTGATTAAGTTATAAATTAAAAGCATATTCTGTAATTATCATAACTTGTAACTACATCACCAAGCTGTGCCTCCAATCTCATGTCTCTTACTTTTAATTCTCTGTCCATGACAATTGTGAGTCCCTACTAGGGAATAACTACTAACCCATTGTATATAATCACTTTGTTTTTATAATTGTTTGCTAACTTTTGTGTAATCTATGTAAGTTTGTCTTTGTGGAGCCTTTCTCCCCGGGCCTCCGCTGAAAATGGACATGTATCCAGTTGGACTATCCCGGTAAACAAATGTAAAATAAATAAATAAATAATAACTTTGAGAAAAACATAGCAGTCACAGCCAAGGATAACCATAAGGCCTTTTATAGCTATGTACATAGCCTAAAACATAAGACCCAAGCATGTGCCAAACTAGAGCCACATTGTTCCCGCAGAGATAGCAAACCTGCTAGTGGACAGATTTGGCAAATATTTCACTCCTTATCCCCTCCAAACTTATCCCAAACCTTGCTCCCAACTTCCCCTCTACCCTACATATCTGAAGAGCAGGTACTTAAAGCCTTGTCTAAGTTAAAAAACACAGTCTCTATGGGACCAGACAGCATCCCAGGCTGTCTTGTGAACAAACTAAAATATGAACTAGCATCACCATTAAGTACCCTATTCAGTCACAGCCTAACCACAGGCTTTGTTCCTGCAGAATGGAGAACAGCAACAGTTATTCCCCTCCATTAAAGTGGCTTGGCAACACACCCAGGGAATTACAGATGCATAGGTCTGACCAGCCTCATCTGCAAAGCCATGGAACGTATCATCATGGACCTCATAAATAAAGACATAGGCAACCTCCAAACCCTGGATTCAATGCAATTTGGCTTCATCAAGGGCAGATCCTGCCTGTTAAACCTGATGGATTTCTTCACAAATTTGACCAGGGCCATTGATGAGGGCATATCTGTGCACACAGCATATCTCAACTTAGCAAAGGCCTTTGCCACAACCCCACACTCAGGCATTACTGATAAACTTAGCAAACTGAATGTAAACCCCTTTGTTGTATGATGGGTTGCCATCTGGCTCACAAACCAGTCAAACACTATCAAAGTGGGTGACTCCACATCAGCTAGCAGGCCTGTCACCAGCAGGATGCCACAAAGGTAAGTGCTGGACCCCCTACAGTTTGGCATATACTTCTTACAAGTTCAGGCCAAAACTAAGGAGCTGAGGCTGACCAAGTTTGTGGACGACTGCAAACTGGGTGCAATTATTGAATCCCCAAATTATGTCAGTATACTTCAGGAGGGTCTTACACATACCAACAACTGGTATCTTAGTCATGGTCTCAGACTGAATGCAAATTAATGTATCATCATTCCCTTCGGTAAAAACAATTTCCCTTCACACTATCAAATTAACAACAATATGCTATGTACCTACAAAGTGGTAAGAGATCTGGGATCACAAGTACACTGTGACCTTAACTTTAACCATCATATGTCTACTGTAGTAAGGAAGGCTTTCTATGTAGCACACTTGATTAGCAAAGGCATCACCTCTAGAGCAATGGAGGTAATAACTGCTTGATACGCGTTACTACATACACGTTACTAATCAGGCCCATAATTGAGTATAGCACCCCTTTCAGCATGTACTGTACATAGCACCTGCAGCAATTGGAGAGACCTCAGAGGTTTCTAACTAAGAAGATCAAGGGACTTCAGCATGTGCCTTACACATACCAACTAAAATCCTTGTCTCTATACTCAGTATCATATAGACTTCTTAGGGGAGACTTATGCCTGTCTTACAGAGCAATCTCCTACTAAAACCTAATGAATTTGCTGCACATCCATAAATCAAATGGGACTAGAGCTACCCATTTTGGGGACCTAAATATGCCCTGCGACTTAAATAGGATGTGCTGGAGGGATATATTTGTCTCCCAGCAACTCCTACAATTTTGGAATAGGCTGCCAATTCATGAGAAGCAGAGCACCTGTATGACACTGTTCAAAAGGAACCTGGACAAGTGGATGGGCCACCATATATTCTTACTGGGGATAACATCCACAACCCTACTGGATATGGGCAGTCATTACTAAAAACAATCTTAGGTATTGACTAGAGTATCTATGGTATTATATTGGGAAAAAAGAGCTAGGCTTGAAATGACCTCCTAATAACCTCCTATGATCCTATGATCCTATGGAATGAGCAGACCTGCTTTTAAACACTGAGGTGCGTATAATTATAAATGAATATCAACTGTCAGGTTTCTCCTGATATTCATATCAGGTAACAGGTCTAATGAATAGCATTAATAAATATTTTCAATGTATTTTCTTTACATACAGATTCTTTCTAAATACTAGCAAAACATACTAGAACCCCAAGATGCAGTGTAAAAATTAAAATGTAAATATTTAGAAATACAAGCATAGGTCACTATATGTTCAGAAGATAACCTAGAATATAAAAAGTTAAAACATGTGTGGTGTGTACTGTATATTTGTGAACACCAACACAAAATCATAGTATTCATATTTTGGAAACATTTTAAGCTTAGATAAGCCCCTGTAAGGGCAGAAGTGTATATATTTATTTTGCATGATTTTAATAACTGTTTCTTGAGTTAACAGTAATAAGCCATTTGGCCATGATCTGCCAGATCCTAAGCACACCATAGTCACACGTTCAAACTATTAGACTATGGTATGACACAAATCTGGTTTAAATGCCCCATCTTGTCTACCCATATCAATATGCTGCTAACATTCAGGTAGTGCATTTACATGCACCCACTCGGTACCCATAACTTATAGAAAGTACAAACCTATGAATACTAAGAAGACACAATCAACCACAACAACATTTCTAGTTGTAACAAAATATGGTACTTCTGCATATCAAAACATTAGCAAAAATTACAAGAAAAAACTACCCAAGCCAGAGTTTTCACTGTGTGAAACCTTAAATCTCCTGTAATAGAGGCCTATGGGATATATACAAATGACCCCTTAAGGACATCAAGTGTTTCAGCTATATGGCTTCTGAATGTCCAAGACTTTTTATTTTTTATTTTTTAAGTCTTTAAGGTTACATTCAGGTCAATAAAACCAAACCCCACTAGCTGTAGACATGCATGTTTCAGCATTCTTATGACCTCATCAGCACAGCATAAGTGGACTGCTTGATATACTTTAGAAACACAGGGTCTTTACACCCAGCTGATGTCCATAACCATTAAGGTGTCTGCAAAATAACCATTAAGGTGTCTTTCATATCAAAACCTTCCTAACCTCTACATTGCAGCAGCAATATTTCTAAATTCATTAGAAAAATATACCAGCTTAAGGACTGATATCTGCCATCCACAGCAGTTTCTGTAGACTCCATAAGATAATCCTGCTCTGATGTGTTAATTACAGAGATCTTCAAACTCCAAGCAGCTACTGTGTAAATATGCAGTTTGTAAGCTGGAATTCTTCACCAGTGTATGGCCTTATAATATGGTAGTTAGAATGATCCTATCAATCACCACAGCAGCATATGAGTATTATCAGCAGCATTTATATGCAGAAAAGCAAGTACCACTTTGGCACTGTTGTTATCTTCTGGTGAAGAAACTGTAGCTAATCCAGTCACTTTTTCATTTAACACTAATTCCATCTTGGCCATTCAAAGTCTTTTTAAGCTACTTTATACCCACTGCCTACAAAACATAAGCCCTTCTTGGCCATTTGGCTCATTTCTTCTGTATTACTGAGGACAAGGGCTTCTAATAGTGGTTACCACTGAGGCAGCCATTAGGGGGTGGTTCAGTATTTTTGCTTAAGCCATAACCCCATTCCTGTCTAGGGTTAATCAATGGGTGGAATGCGCAATGAGCATAAGTACTGAACAGACCCTCTCTTCTGCAAGGGGTGACATCAGCAGTCATTCAATATTTTGTTTACTCTTCTATTGACCAGTCAGCAAACCTTCTCATCCAGGTATTCATCTGTGAAGACAGAGAACAAGTATCCTTGAAAATAGGCTCCGTGAGTGTAATATGATAAGGATGAGATGAATACAAAGGTGTTTAAAAGTGAATATTTATTGTCCCTGAGTCATTTCCTTGATTATCAGGAACAGACGTATCACCTTGCATTTTTTATGTCATTATTGCAAATATATATATATATATATATATATATATATATATATATATATTTATATATATATATATATATATATATATATATATATATATATATTTTTTTTTTTTGTGGAATAACATCAGTTTCAATGTTGAATGAGTCATTTAAAAATGTATCATAGTGAGAGGCATAAAAAATAACTGAATGCTATAAAAAATAACATTTCCTTGTGTGAATTAGCATATATCTTACTGTTACCTTACAATTTTGCTATATGCTTTTTAAATGGTAGTGTAAATGGTTGTTAATGACATCTCTGACAATGAAACTGAGAGTGAAAATATACTCTTTACCATCTGGAACATTTCCTTTCCCTGAGGTGCAGAGTTTGTTGCATTAAGGTAGTGGGTGCAGGGGGTAAAGCCACCCATATGGTCTGGAAGCCTCCCACATAAAGCATTGCACTTAAATTTTCAATTAGCTGTCTGCTTTTTTTTTTTGTTTTTTTTTTTTTTGTTTTTTTTAATGTGAGCAAAATCTACCATATGGAGGATTATGAATGGGTCACCAATCATAACCTGATTATTATGTGTTCAAGACAGGAATGTAAAGAAATTTCCTATAGAGATGAATCTTGGCATCCTTGTTGAGAACACACAATTAAAGGTTATGCCTGAAAACCCACTCATAATTCTTTGTAGTGCATGGAACTTTATCTGCTCCATGTACTACTAATCACAGAAAAGAAAAAAAAAAACGCTGTGTTTTCCTGCCATTCAAAGCCATAAAGCACTTAGCAAGAGCTGTCAAAAAGACAGTGTAACACAGCCCCTTGTATTAATACTCACCTTGTTAGGCCTTTCAAATGTCCAGATTTTCACAGAATGTGCATATGTTTGCTCTGTTCCTCATAAAATATTAATTTTTTTGGGCAAATCACTGAGGACTGACGTCACTAAATAATGACAGAAATTTGAGTTTCAGACTTTGTATCCTTCAGAAAATGCAGGTGAACATACATCCTGTTACTTTAGCTGCTTTGTCTAAAAGAGGAAAGAACATCTTTATTAGTATGGATAGCAGGCAGAAACAAATCTGTTTTTTATTCTGCCGCTGTCTTTTGTTGGTCAGTACTGGCAGATCTGACTGCCTAGCATGAGATTTGACCTTAACAAGTTAAGCAGGAGTGCATAGCATTTGTTAAGATCAGGTCTCATGCTATAGAAGCACTTAACTGATTTGTCTTTTTCCAAATATCATGGAGTAATCACTGAGTTAGGTACACCACAACAATATTCACCCATATTATAAAACATTTTAAATGTATTATTTTACCATGTATTTAAATGAAGCTATCACATTTCCTTGTAATGAGCAAATGAGAGAACATTCACAGAACAATAAGCTGTATTTACTAGATACTTGAATGCTTAAGAGCAGCAGTGTGAATGTTTTTCATCATACCTATGTTCTGGTTACGAGATTTTGTATTAATTTTCTCCCATCTCTTTGTCTAGTTCTGAACTGAAATTGTTTTTTTTTTTTTTTTTTTTTTTTTGTTTTGTTTTTTTGGGGGGGGTTGCCTTAGATAAACTTCTTTCCATTGACAGATAATACTTTAGACTGCAGTTGCAATTGCATTAACTATTTTGCAGTGTCTGAGCTACCTACATTGAAAGTCTGTTTCACTGATGAAATTTTAGACCTATGCTTTACATACTAAAATCATGTCAACTGCACAATACTAACAAATGGTCTCATTGCCTAAGCATGTATTTTAACTATATTTAGTATTACTTGGTATACTCTTTGTGAACACCCTTTTTGCACTCAATTATTTTATGCAATTGTTTCTTGCTATATAGAACTCATAAGGACAGTCTGAACCAAGTTTGTTTTTTCAAGTGAGATGAAAAGAATTATAAATATTATCGAGTCCCTAGACATTATAAACCTTGGTACACATCTTGATGCTTTTGATTGTTTAGAGATTAGGTATAAGTACTAAATATAGCTTAAGATGGGATTCATACTAAATTTCTATACCAGGCCTGATGTATTATGGACCTAGACTGGTATAATGCTGATATACAAAAGGGAAGGTACGTGTACAAAGCTTTACATGGATGCATAGTTCTGTACCTGTCATATATGAACATTAAATACGAACGGTAAGTATCACCACCAATGTATACAGGACTTACAATTCAAAGATACAGAAAGCACAGAGAAGAAGGGCTTGCAAACTTATTTTACATTCAATTTCCCGGGAAAGTCTGACTTGGAACGAAGCCAATTTTCAGAGGAGGCCCAAGGAGAAGGTGCTCCAGATGCATGTCTTTGCAACATGGGAGGAAACCAGAGTACCCAGAGAAAACCCACACAAATGCAGGGAGGACATACAGACTCCACACAGAAGGCACTCAAACTGAGAACCGAACTGGAGAACTTCTTGCTGTGAGGTGACAATGCTACCACTGTGCCATCCAGACTTATTTAAATGCAGTTGCTCAAGAGTATCTGCTCAAAAAAACCAGCAGATTACATGACAAATAAGCAAATGTAGAGCTCTCTGGCAAGAGTACCTCATCAGACAAGAAGTTCACACAGGATTAAATCATGGAAAAGTCAACACTACATGTATTCATGTCAAGTCGCTGAAAGCATGCAAGGACAAGCAACAGCACATATAAATAACATTGCTTATGAGATTCATAGGTTCCATCCAGATTAGCACATATAAATAACTGCTCTTGAGCCATTTTGCAAGTTCCAGCCAATTATCCCTTGTGAGACTCAAACCCTGTACTTTGTGTTCGTGAGGCAAACACCTTAACCATTAGGCCACCCTCCCAACCAATTCATATCGCATGTTCCAGTCCAGATAACTACAATAAGAAAATGTAACATTTCAAAAATAAAAAAGCACTACCACATCATTCAGTAACAACAATGTATATACAATAGTATTATAAGGACATCTCTGATTTAATTATTTGTTTATAGAAAGCAGTATCCAAGATAAGTTATTAAACAAGCATTACATGGGAAAACAGCAGAGAGATTTAACATTATGGAGACAGCGATAGTAGTAGCTGTAGTAATAGCACAGAACTGATAGTGTGGCAACACCTGCTAGAAGTAACTGTGTAGAAGCAGCAGTTTAACATTATGATGATACCTGCAAGCACCAGTTGCAGCAATACCAGCTGCTTCACAATGTGACTTTGCAACTGTGACTAACAGCTGTACTATAAGGAATATCTTGTCTAAATATAAGAGATCAGAAAGATATGTATGCATTTGGTGAAACTCCAAGGATTGCTTTTAAATCAGGTATGAATTTAAAACATTTGTTGTTGTTGTTGTTGCCAGAGACTACCTAGCAAATATCATATATATTATACATGTCTGTATGGGAGATGTGAAGTTTACGGGTATGTCAAGTCTAACAATGCTTTTAAGCATATGGACACAGGATTATTAAGCATTTTAAAATATGTTTATGTTATAGATAACCAAGTGTTTGTTTTTCTGTATCTCGTTGTAGCTCCTTGCATTTATTTATGTATGTAGGCATGTATGTGTGTATATATGAGGCCTATGTCCCTTCATTGACAAAAAAATTAAACTTAAGAGTAATCAAGCTTAAATGCTCAAAATCCAACATGTCAAAAAAATAAGTAAATAAAAAACTTATTAAAACATTTTTATAAGGGAGCTCACAACCTCAGCTAATTATATATAGCAACTCCTAGATCACATTACAGTGGAAAAAAAGCAAATTCCCCAACCCCTGCTGCACCACAGAAGAAAAAGGTAGTGTGTGCAATTAGCTGATTTCCGATCACACATGCTAGCTTTTTCCTGTTCAAAAAATAAACTTTTGACCAAATGACTATAAACTGTATGTATGTACATTTGCATGCACGTTTGTTTTACCTCTCAATCTGCAGACACTGAAAAAAGGAACAAAGGCCCTTGAAAAATAGGAGCATCCAGCTAAAAATCTGGACCTCTAATTATCATAAAATGTAAATACCAAATAGCACTCCCACTTATAGTAGGAATTTGAGAAACTACTCTGAAATACATTTAAAAAAAACAAGAGTAACAGAAATGATGGAAAAATATATTCACATTATCAAAGAGACAGTGTAAAAGCTCTAGACTTCAATGAACTGTCTTGTAAAATTTTACCATACAAGGTCATTTATTTTTGCTTCACAAAAGCAAATAGTAAGATTTCTCCTATTTCTTTAAATTATTGTTGCACTAGTAGGTTAATCATGTAGTGTAGTTTTCTGTGTACTTGACAACAAAAATCATGTGATGATTGGGATTCAGAAAATAGCATGAAAGGGTAAATTAAGCCTGAAAACAGGAACATACCTCCAAAAATATGTGCATTCAAAATCAGGCCTGAAATAAGAGTGTTCCACCAAAACAGGGACAGCTGAGAGGTGTGAGTACAGCACTGATCAAAGCCAGGTTGAAGATTCATGTCACATTATATGCTAGACTTGAATGTTGCAAAGTCAACTTGCAACCTTCAAACATAGGCATGATGCATAACTGTCACATTATTTGCTCAGGAATTCAGGAGGTTTTGCATCCACATATATTTTCTGAACTATAAAAATTATGAATCTTTAATGTCTGGCTTTACTGACTGTAATCTTCAGCAGTTTAACAGAAAATCAAAAATGTTATGAGATAGGGCATAAATATGAGTCAAAATCAGGGACATTCTGCAAAATTCTGTACAGCTGCAGGGAATGGCATGGTATAAAGACAGGCATGGTGAGGTAATTATTATCATGTTATTATTTTTCATAGAAATGTGTGCAGTAATCAATCAGATATTTTTGGCAGTGTCCCATTTAAAATATTGACTTTCCTTAAAGTCAAACATCATATGGTCAAACTAATATGCTCAAGTTTACAGAATGTTGAAAAATACCAAAACACGCAAAAATGTAATTTTGCAAGGGGCATGCCCCCCTGCACCCCCCACCCTCTGATAATTATATATATATATATATATATATATATATATATATACACCAACTCCGAAATCACACTGCTGTGGAAAAAAGAGCAAATTCCCCAATCCCCACTGTGCTGTGATCTTAGTACAAATTATTCTACATTCTATAAAGTCAAGCATATAAGTTTTATCATATGGCATTTGTCTTTACGCAAAGCCAATATTCTAAATGGGATCCATTTTTGGAAATATTTTTTTTTTGTTTCATATAAGTTCAGGATAAAGCCAAAAATAATGATGGTGGAAGAGCAAAGACCCAAAATTAGGGAGAAATTTTAAATATTACTAAAATTAACTTAAAATATTAATGGAACAGCAGGTTTTGCATATCAACATGCATTTTCTGAACACTAAAAAGTATGAATATCTATTTTTTGGTATTATTGACTGACAGTAATTCTTAGTAATTTTGCAGGAAATCATAAATATTATGATAGTCACAGCAGAAATATTAGGCAAAATCTGGGAGAAAGTTGAGAAATATGTTGGGTGGCCTTTACAGGACAAGGACTTAAAATCTGGTCATTTGAGGTACACAAATACAAAGTAGTAATAATTGTTGTTACTGTTTGTGGAGGAAAATGACTAGCTGCTGCTGTTTGCTCATTATTCTGGGTTTGTGATTAGTGCTGAGCAACTGAAAGTAACTTATACTGTCTTGTCATAGGCTCATTTTAAACAGTCACTATCAGGCTTTGCAGACTAGAGTGTGTTTGCGAGAAGTAAGATGGACTACTTAACTGAACAGCTGATATGCACAGACAGAGTAATCGCTGAGGCTCTTTGTGGAAGAAATGATTGTCTGTCTGTTATGGTTTACTTATTATTTTGGCTTTGAAGGACTAATCTGATTTGTGTGAAGCAACTTGGAATATTTTAATTTGCGGCAACTGTCTGGGAAAAAAATGTGAAATACATTGCATGGTCATCATCTTTTACTACAGTCAGATGTCTGAATTGTACATAGTAGTGGCTATAACTACTTGGTATGGGATATCTAGATAAAAGTTACTGACCCTCTTGCAATTTGCTCAGTTTAAACAGTCATCTCTCAAAAAATAAGATACATAATGCATCACAGAATACCCAGACCATCAGGGCTTCTGGGGGCATGGTGGCCCCCAAACACCAAGGCTGTATAAGTGGATTTCAACAAAGGGGTACACATAAGGTGGCTGTCTTTTATAGGTAAGTGAAAGGAGGCATGCTGTATATACATATTACAAACTCAATTTGAAATATATTACTGTGGACATTTGTGCCTTACTTTTTATCTAAATTTAGCACCAGTTGGAATACATGGGGGGTGGGGGGGGGGTAAGGAGGCAGGTAATTTCCAAGATATGAATTATATATTTCAACAAACATTTGCCTTCTTTGTTTATTGTGAACTGCTATTTTTTCAGCTTTGAGCATCAATGTTTGGAAACAATGTATTTCTTCCTTGAAATAAAAAGTAAGATTAAATTTATTTCCTAAAACAAAAGTTTTGTTCAAGCTATCATTAGATCAAGAGGCTGGAAACATGATCTAAAATGTGCTTCTGAGCAGCTATAAACCCTTAGCTTCTGTATGCTTGGAGGTCCCCCAACCTCTATCTTAATTTAATTGTTACAATGCAGTCTTGTTCAGCTAAGATGTGTTCAAAGGATGCAGGAAAAAACAGTTTTGAAGAGTAAGACTGAATCGTGATAGCAGTTCAGGCCATTGTCGGATGAAAAGATGACTAAAAAGAAAAAAAACCCCTCTAAAATGCACCTCAGAACATCTAGGACTGCCATGGCTTGGGGGGTAAGGGCTAGCAACCCCAGACTCCTGGCTTAAGGAACTTATTTCCACTGTAGTTATTACAGTGTGGTCTTTGTCAGTTATGGTATGCTAAAAAGATGAAGAAAAAAACAAAGTTAAAAAGTAAGATTAAATTTATTTCTTTAATCATGATTTTCATTCATGCCATCACTGGGAAAAAATTGTTTAAAAAGTTCTAAAATGTATCACAGAGCATCTAGAAGCTCCATGACGTCTGGAGCTCTTGTGCCCCCCCCTCCCCCGACTCCTGGCTTGAGGCAGCAGGTTCCTCCACAGTTATAGAACATGGCAAATGAAAGAATAAATGCAGGAAAAAACTGAAGAGTAAGACAAACTGTGAAGAAAAATCAAGAAAAAAAGTAGCCTAGATAGTGCAGATAAGCCAAGATGGGGAAGTACTGGGGGGGCACTAGGTGATGTGTATGGGGACAGTGGGGGATGCTGTGGTCTCTTTGTCTAGGGTGCTAGTTCACCTAAGGCCAGTCTGGATAGAATGTGCATAAAAAAATTAAAATATTTATCTAAGGATATGTATATAACCAATCCAAAAATGAAAAGAAAGAGATAAAAAAGGGGGATGTTCTCTATACCTACGTGCAGGAGTGTTTAATCTGTAGGAGGAGATTTTAGTGTGAAAAGATTGATTTTAGTGTGTGAGGAATAACAGAGCTTTAAAGTTGTAGAGTATAAGTAATATAGCTGGAGGTACTTCAACATCCTCACAGTTTAATTAAGAATCATAGAGCATATAGCTGACATGTCTGAATACAACATGTTTCATTCTCTGATCAATCAGATACATTTGTGTTTATGGGCATTTATAAAATCAAAAATAAATGACAATGTGGTAATGTTGGTAATATTTTACTTTATAATGAATGTACATGGCAGCGAATTCTAAGTGCCCACAAAAGCATGAGTTAAATAAACATTTTATCTGATTCCAGTGCTTAAATGAGACCCCGATATTAATTTGAATGATTCTTAGCATTCATTGCATTGGCTAAAATCTTGTGTTATGTGATTTGTAATTTAATATTTTAAAGGCAATAATTTCTTATATCTTAAAAAGCACTTTGATGGTGACCAACGTTTTTATTCTTACTGTTTTGTTGCTATTTTTGCCATTGCACACTTTTTATTATTTCTTATATTCGATAATGTAGTTACTATAGAAAAGATGGGGAGGACTAGGTAGTCAGTTCTTACATGAATGATATTTTATGAGCTTACACCTGTTTGAACAGGAACTTTGAACAGAAATACTGAGAGAGGGTCAAACACGTCACAGATTCTTGAAAAACAATAAACCTCAGTTTGATGGAAGTTTCTTATTAAACTTTTATTGAAAAGTGAGACCACTATTGTCCTAATGGTGTAGGATCCAGTAGTGGTAGCCCAGGGACTCAAAAAAGGAAATATTCAGCACCTTGTATTCCCTAATGGAAAAAGGCCAGAATAAGTATTCTGGTGTTAGAAACTTAGAACCATCCATCACAACAGGGCTTCAATTAGGATGCAAAATGTGTAATAAAGCACAAATTCCTTTATGTATTACTTATTTTTACTTGTTAACTAAAAGGTCCAGCTAGATGTTGCCCATTCACATTGGAATCCAGGACAGAAAAGGTCTGCATATATAATTATAGACGTAAATTAAAAAAATTAACATTGAGAAGCTTGGTTTATGAATGGACATACAAACCATACCAAATGTAATCCCTTTGAAGAATAGAGACTGTCTGGAATTATCAGATCAAAACTATTTTATGCAGAGACATAAACCTACACACACATGGATACAAACATTTTATATATATATATATATATATATATATATATATATATATATATATATATATATATATATATATATATATATATATATATATATATATCATACCTCTCAGCTGTTCAGATTTTCACAGAATGTTCAAATTTTTGCCTCATATTTTGATATTTTGGTGTGTTCCTACTAAAACATATGGTTTTCAGGCAAATCAACAAGGTTTGAAGCCATTCGGTCTTTGTGTCCCTCCCCCCCACACTATTTTTGGCTTTGTCCAGAACTAAAAGGCTGTGAGGAATTGCATATATATATATATATATATATATATATATATATATATATATATATATATATATATATATATATGGGTCTATCTTGACCCATCGAAATCTCAATAAAATGTAAACAAACTCTTTTTCGCGAAGGTGTAGTTTCATGTAAATGCACTTTTCCAAAATACAAATAAACCAAAAAAAAACAAAAAAACCCAGAACACGAACCACATTTATGCAAGGGGGCAAGCCCCCCTGCACCCCCCACAGCCCCACTACTTTTATATTCTCACTACGAGATCACACTACAGTGAGAAAAAAGGAATATTCCCTTATCTCCACTGTGCCACGATCTAAGCAACAACCTCCATTGCTGTTTGCTTAGTTGCCTTTTTGCAAAAGTGCATTTTCGTGAAAATGCACTTTCGCGAAATGGAGTTTGCCTGTTTATCTTTTGATGAAACGTAATTTTAATTGGTCGAGGTAGACTCATGTATATATATATATATATATATATATATATATATATATATATACATATATATATATATATATATATATATATATATATATATATATATATTTATATATATATTTATGTGTGTGTGTGTGTGTGTGTGTATGTATGTACAAATAAGTGACCTGCAGATGATCAAATAGCATTTTCTATACTTTGACTTATCAAGCCTGTTATTTTGAGACTGTAGGTATCAACAGCATACTTTAGCAGAGACATGAACGTACCTCCTCCTTTTTAGGACCCATGAGGGGTGTTTTTTTTTTTTTTTTTTTTTATCAGCTCATGCCTTGATAGTAGTCACATCCAGGAAAACACATATACACTCTTAAATATATATATATATATATATATATATATATATATATATCCTTGTGTGGGTATGTCTATGTTTTTGTCATTATGGCTACCATCACTGCAAGAGTTGACAAAAAAACCTCTGAGTTAAAATGATCATTAACGTGGGTCCTGAAAGGGAAGACGGAAGTTCGAAAGTCATGGGAGTTAGCCAAAGTTTGATAAAACAACAAAAATGACAAAAACACACACCTTAAACAATAAATCCCAGTAGAATTAAATATGGAAACAGCCAAATAAACAAAATTCTTCAGAGAAGCAATGCAGTCAATGTAAAAACTCTTTAATATTGCGAGTAGACTTTCGCAATTTAAAACTTTTGAAGTCAGCTTCATCAGGCATAATCAAAGTCTATTCACATTTAAATACCTTCTAAAAACCACATGATACACACTTAATTAAAATCACATGATATGTTTCATTCAAAAATGTGTACTACATCAGATGACGGGTTTCCAGGTACTGGCTAAGGCTCTTTCCACCCCTATAGTGCCTTTTTAGGCGGTGTTCCAATAACCAAATTACCACCGTAACAGCTATAAATAAATGCAATCTGAGGGTCATGCTGCTCAATGCTACAAGCCTAAATTTCAAGATGTACTTGCTCAAAGCACTCCTCAAAATGGAGAGCATCGACATTTGTGCTGTAATGGAGACCTGGTTTAAAGCAGCAGTAAGCACCCCTGTGCTACCAGGGTATAACTCATTCCACACCTTTCAGCCCCAGAACATGAACTGTAGCTCCAAAGGTGGTGGTGCCCCCATATTCATAAAGGATATGCACTCCTCCAGATTAGTAGCCCAGCATAATGCAGCTGAGATACTCTAGGTACAACTAACATTGGGTAAGACAGCAATTCAGGTTGTAGCCTGCTATAGGTCCCCAATCATGTCCCAAGACTCTCACTCCACATTCCTAAGCACCCTGGAAACTATTAAGATCCAACCCAACACTGTCATACTAGGTGACTTCAACTACCCCTTCATCAGGTGGGAAAACTGCTCATATACCAATGCACTGGCCCAATGCTTCCTGTAATTCATCAGTTCCAATGCCCTGGACCAGCTCATTCTTACCCCCACTAGAGGAAGCAACATCCTTGACCTGGTTATTACTAACATGGGCAACCATTGCTCTACACCAATAGTCAATTCCTCCCTGGTTAGATCCAACCACAAACTAATCACCATGGAAATCCACAACTCACCCACACTCCCCGCAAAGGTAACCACCATGAAAAACTTCTCCAAAGGTGACTTTGGACTCCTAAAAACAGAGGTGGCTAACTTCACAGCATCCATGCCAATGGAAAATAGATGCATGGCCAAATCATAAACCAATGTGATGTACGAACATGTACATAAATGCATGGAACTAGCCATACCCAACAGAACCAAGATGCTCTCCTCCAAAAAAGTAAGCCAGTGCCGTGGTCCCCAGCCATTAATAAACTCTACAACAGAAGGAAGAAACTGTTGCAGAAAAAGATGGAGTCCCAAGACTGGAAAAATTCCCTTATTAGCCTCAACAAAAAGTTGAGATCCCTCATCAAAACCTCCAAAGCCAGCTATGAAGGCAGAATTGCAGCAGACACTAAAAACAACCACAAAGCCTTCTATAGTTATATCAAGGATCTCCATGGCAATACCCAGATTTGCTCTGAGTTACTGCACAATGGTACCTCCTATACTGAGCCAACAGATATTGCCAACACACTGGCCGACAGATTCAGTGCCAAATTTACTCCTCTCTCCCCCTCAAAGGACCAATCTCAATATCGGAGGAATGTCAGACACCCAAAATTACTGCAACACAGGTTAAAGTTGCATTGTCTAAAGCCAAGAATACAGCTTCCATGGGACCTGACAATATCGCTGGCTGTGTTCTACATGAATTACAAAGTGAACTGGCACAACATATGTGTGCTCTGTTCACTCACAGCCTCACCCCAAGCTTTGTCTCTACCGAATGGTGCAGTGCTACAGTCATCCTCCTCCATAAAGGAGGAGCGACTACAGACCCTGGAAATTATCACCCCATTAGTCCAATGAGTCTGATATGTAAGACTGTGGAGCACATCATCATGGACCTAATTAACAAGGATATAGGGAATCTCCAAACTCTAGATCCCACACAATTTGGTTTTGTGAAAGGTAGATCATGCCTGCTCAACCTGGTTGACTTCTTTGAGTCAGTCACCAGAGCTGTGGATGAAGGTAAGGCAGTTCATACAGTACCGTGATCTGGCCAAGGGCTTTGATACCATTCCTCACTCATGAATTATTGATAAACTCAGCAAATTAGGCATCAACCCCTATATCGTTAGGTGGTTTGCAAATTGGCTCACAGATAGAACCCACATTGTGAAAGTAGTGGGCTCCAAGTTGGACTGCTGCCATAGGGATCAGTCCTGAGTCCTGGCTCCTCTCCTGTTTGCATCTACTTCTCAGAAGTCTAGGCCAACATGGAGGGACTCTGGCTGACCAAATTCACAGATGGCTGCAAGCTGGGAGCCATTATTAACTCCCCAAATGATGCAGACATCCTACAGAAAGGCCTCACTGCGACCACTGACTGATGTTGAAACCATGACCTTAAGCTTAATGCCAAAAAATGCGTCGTCATCTCCTTTGGGAAAAACTCATTTCCCACTAATTACCTCATCAGTGGGAGCCCACTGAACACTGAAGGTGTTATAAGAGATCTGGGGACACAGGTTGACAGTAACCTCTCCTTTGACAACCACACTGCCACTGTGGTCAGAAAGCCCTTCTGTGTGGCACATTTCATTACCAAGGGTTCTGCATGCAGGAAGAAAGAGGTCATCATTTCTCTCTACTCTTCCCTCATTAGACCAATCATAGAATATAATGCCCCATTTGGCATGTACCTCACTAGACACCTGCAACAGTTGGAGAGGCCACAAAAGTACCTCACAAAGAGGATCCTAGGCCTTAAACACATGTCCTACATGTCCAGACTCAAAACACTCCAGCTATTCTCTGTCTCATATTGTCTACTAAGAGGCGATCTCTGCTTGACTTACAAAGCCATGTCTGACCCACCTCTGTTAGAAATGCTACATCTAAAGAAATCACAATCCCTCCGCACCACACACTCCAGAGACCTCAACCTCATTACCACAAATCAACAGAACATGCTAGATGGACAGGATCATAACCCAGAGACTACCCATGCTCTGGAATAGACTTCCCATACATGTCAAGCAGAGCACCTCACTAGCCCTCTTCATGCGAAATCTTGATGAGTGGATGGGAAATAGAACGTTCACCCCGGGGATCACCCCAGTGGCTCTACTTGATAGAGGCACTGGGAACAAACGATGGGCGGCCTAATCCCAGGACACTTCTATGGGCTAGGCTTGTAAAGGCCCCAGGGACATTCACCTAGTGCATACCTATGAACCTATGAACCTATGACTTGTTAAATAAAATACATAATGCATGAAATGTACGTCAAATACATCAGCCCACCTTATTATATAAATCCTTCAATAACAGTTTTATGCTTACAGTACCATTTAAAACCGGGGATATGTCAGCTTTAAAAAGTAGAATCCACTTTAATTCTACATTCTCATGTCCATCATGTAAGATAAATCACCACCTCTCAGATGTTTGTGTATGGATTGAAGAATCAAGAACTTGAAAGAGAGATGGAGGAATTTGTTTCACTAATATTCTTATAAAGTGCATTGCTGCAAATTTTCCTATTTATTTCAGAAACATGACTACTTATCCATTCTTTCAACTTGTGATTCATCTTGCCCACATAGTAGGCTTCACATACCACACACTTGGCTAAGTAAACTAAGTTCTTGGTATCACAAGTCCAATAAGCATTAAAGTAAAATTTTGTGCCAAACACTGGATGTTGTATAAATTTATCTGTATTAATATAAGAACAAAATATGCATTTATTACACTTATGATTGATTTTAATTAAATGTGTATCGTGGTTTTTAGAGGGTATTTAAATGTGAATAGACTTTGACTGATTATGCTTGATGAAGCTGACTTGCGATATTAGGTTCATAGGTAGGTACTAGGCTATCGGCACTGGGCCTATACAAGCCCAGCCAAAAAGGTACCCTGGCTTTTGCCACCCATAAAAAATATTTTCCTGTGCCACTGTCAAGCAGAGCAACAGAGGTGATCCCCGGGGTGAATTTCCTATTTCCCATCCACTCATCAAGATTTTTCTTGAAGAGTGCTAATGAGGAGCTTTGTTTGATATAGATAGCTAGTTTATTCCAGAGTATGGGAAGTCTCTGGGACAGGAATCTGTCCCTCTGGCATGTTCTGTTTATTGTGGTGACAAGATTTAGGTCCCTAGAGCATGTAGCTCGGAGGGATTGGGATTTCTTTAAGTGGAGCATGTCCAACAGCTCTAGGTTTGACATAGCTTTGTATGTTAGGCAGAGATCACCTCTGAATAGGCGATATGTGATGGAGTAAAGCTGGAGTTTTTTGAGACAGTCTGCGTAGGGCATCTGTTTGAGGCCAGTAATCCCCTTTGTGAGGTATTTCTGCGGCCTTTTCAGTTGTTGTAGATGTCTTGTGAGGTACATACCAAAAAAGGCATTGTACTCTATAATGGGTCTAATGAGTGATGAGTAGAGGGGAACAATGGCCTCTTTTTTTCTGGATGAGAAACCTATTGTGATAAAGTGTGCCACATAGAAGGATTTCCTGACTACTGTGGTGATGTGATTATCAAAGGAGAGACTACTGTCCACCTGTGTCCCAAGGTCTCTTATCACACTTTCAGTGTTAAGTATACTACCGCCTATGTTGTAGTTCATGGGTACAGAGTTTTTACTAAAGGGGATGACAATGCACTTTTTGGCATTGAGCTTGAGGCCATGGCTTTGACACCAGGCATCTGTCTCAGTGAGGCCCTTTTGTAGGATGTCCACATCATTAGGAGTTTTGATTATGGCTCCTAGTTTGCAGTCATCTGCGAACTTCATTAGCCAAAGACCTTCTGTGTTAGCCTGTACTTCAGAGAAGTAGATACCAAACAGGAGAGGACCCAGGACTGAACCCTGTGGTACTCCACTTGTCACTGGTCTGAAGTCGGATTTGGAGTCTGCTACTTTCACAGTGTGGGTTCTGTCAGTGAGCCAGTTGGCAACCCATCTTGTGACATAGGGATTTATACCTAGTTTAGTGAGTTTATCTATAATTCCAGAGTATTATTAAAATGTACTGCTCACTGACAGGTAGCGGTGAGCAAAAGTATTCAGATAAAAGAAAAATTACACCACTACTCCACAGCTATTCCAAGTATAAAGTATTTTATTAAAAATATTAAAATTGCTTTTAAAAGCGTTTCCAAATGCTTGGTTACCACCAAACAGTCCCACTTCTTCTTAGTAAGCACGTTGCTGCATTTAAGCACAAATGTTCATCTTGCAATAAAGCTACCAAAGACAGCTATTGCCGTAGGACCCTTTAGTGCGTTTAAAACATGCCTTGATACTTGTAACAAAAGCAAATTATTGTTCAAATAAAAGTGCAGGACTCAGTAATTAGAGCCAAGTAAGCTTACAATTTCTGTCAGTGCTCCAAATTCGTTCACAATACGAAGCGTTACATAAAAACGCTGGCGTTTCCTTGTTCTATTAAACACAAGACTGAAACTTTACAGCTGTTAACCAGACTGCACTTCAAGCATGTAGTAAAAAATGATTCTCAAGCGCAAAATACTCAGCAGCAAATGGTTTGACAAGTTCTCCTTCAGTTCGAGTATAGGTATAACATCCCAAATAAACATACGATAAGCGCTTTCGGAAAATCCTTCATCAGATCATACTGGACAGGGACACCATTGCTTGTACTTATACCAGAATTTTATCCAATGGAATTCAAAGTGGCAGACAACACCTTCTTTTTCTTTTCTCCATCCACTTGGCTTCATGGTTCAGTAACACACCTACCCCTCAGCCAGTGGTAGGTCTCCTTGCCTTAAGCATTGGTTTGAGTGGAATAATTGCATTCAGGCCGGGAGCTCGGTCAGCTCGTAGAGTTACTATCCATTTAGTTTCACAGACTTCCATTTTGTTGACAATGTCACCTCTTTTAATGTTACCAGATATCTTCTCAATAACTTTAAAAACAAAACTATGGCTGGGAAATTTTGATATATGTACCGCCAAGGCGTTATGAACATCTCCTCTTCTGATATCTCCTAGATGTCGTAATATTCTCTTCCTGAAATTCTGATTGTTTTTTCCAACATAAAAAGAAGGACATTCTGTGCAGGTAGCTAAATAAACAACATTTTTAGTGGCACATGTAGCCTTACAGTTGAAAATGAAATCTCTGTTCATTCCCGGACATCTGAAGGTGTTATTGCTATCAATGTGCCCACAGGCAGAATAGTTGCCACATTGAAAAGTTCATTTCCTCCCTATTATACTAGGTTTCTGGAAACCATCTTTCATACACAGAAGACATTTGATGTTTTCTCCAAGAGAGATGTTGAAATGAACATATGCGAACCCAATATGAGAAATAGACGAAACCATGCAGCATTTGAGAAAAAGAAACAGAATTCACCTTATACACGGTTGAATGTTACTTACAGTACAGATAATAGACAAATTAGAGAGATCATTAGCAAATTTTGGCCCATTCTTACCCAGGACTCTAGATTGCGTTCTATACTAGGAGACAATCTGCAATATAGTTATACAAACAAGAAAAACATCAAACGTCTCCTGTGTATGAAAGATGGTTTCCAGAAACCTAGTATAATAGGGAGGAAAGGAACTTTTCAGTGTGGCAACTGTTCTGCCTGTGAGCACATTGATAGCAATAACACCTTCAGATGTCCGGGAATGAACAGAGATTTCATTTTCAACTGTAAGGCTACATGTGCCACTAAAAATGTTGTTAATTTAGCTACCTGCACAGAATGTCCTTCTTTTTATGTTGGAAAAAACAACCAGAATTTCAGGAAGAGAATATTACGACATCTAGGAGACATCAGAAGAGAGAAGATATTCATAACGCCTTGGCGATACATATATCAAGATTTCCCAGCCATAGTTTTGTTTTTAAAGTTATTGAGAAGATATCTGGCAACATTAAAAGAGGTAACATTGTCAACAAAATGGAAGTCTGTGAAACTAAATGGATAGTAAATCTACTAGCTGACCGAGCTCCCGGCCTGAATGCAATTATTCCACTCAAACCAATGCTTAAGGCAAGGAGACCTACCATTGGCTGAGGGGTAGGTGTGTTACTGAACCATGAAGCCAAGTAGATGGAGAAAAGAAAAATGTTTTCTGCCACTTTGAATTCCATTGGATAAAATTCTGGTATAAGTACAAGCAATGGTGTCCCTGTCCGGAATGATCTGATAAAGGATTTTCTGAAAGCGCTTATTGTATGCTTATTTGGGAAGTTATACCTATAATCGAACTGAAGGAGAACTTGTCAAACCATTTGCTGCTGAGTATTTTGTGCTTGAGAATCATTTTTTACTACATGCTTGAAGTGCAGTCTGGTTAACATCTGTAAAGTTTCAGTCTTGTGTTTAATAGAACAAGGAAATGCCAGCGTTTTTATGTAACGCTTCGTATTGTGAGCGAACTTGGAGCACTGACAGAAATTGTAAGCTTACTTGGCTCTAAATACTGAGTCCTGCACTTTTATTTGAACAATAATTTGCTTTTGTTACAAGTATCAAGGTGTGTTTTAAATGCACTAAAGACTCCTACGGCAATAGCTGTCTTTGATAGCTTTATTGCAAGATGAACATTTGTGCTTAAATTCAGCAATGTGCTTACTAAGAAGAATTGGGACTGTTTGGTGGTAACCAAGCATTCAGGAATGCTTTTAAAAGCAATTTTAATATTTTTAATAAAATACTTTATACTTAGAATAGCTGTGGAGTAGCGGTGTGATTTTTCCTTTATAATTCCAGAGTGAGGGATGGTGTCAAAAGCCTTGGCAAGCTCTAGATAGGCTTTGTGAACCACCTTACCCTTGTCTACGGCTTTGGTGACTGCTTCAAAGAAGTCTATCAGGTTTAGGAGACATAATCTGCCTTCTACAAACCTGAACTGGGTGGGGTCCAGAGTTTGGAGATTACCAATGTCTTTGTTTATAAGTTCCATGATGATACGTTCCATGGCCTTGCAGACCAGGCTCGTCAGGCTAATGGGGAGGTAGTTCCCAGGGTCCGTGGTGGCTCCCCCCTTGTGGAGTGAGATAACCATCACTGTGTGTCATTCAGAAGGCACAAAGCCTGAGGTGAGGCTATGATTGAACATGGTACTTAGGTGGGGTGCCAGTTTGTTCTGTAGTTCATATAGAACGCAGCCTGGGATGTTGTCTGGTCCCATGGATGCTGTGTTCTTGGCTTTGGAAAGTGTGGTTTTTACCTGTGCAGCTGTGATTACAGGAACTTTGCATTCTTCTGGTATAGAGATGGGCTCTTTAGGGGGTGAGGGGGGGTAAAGTTAGCACTGAACCTATCTGCCAGAATGTTGGCAATATCAGCTGGGTCTGTATCTTTAGTGCCATTGTGCTGTAAATCAGAGCAGATCTGAGTGTTGCCATTGAGATTCTTGACATAGCTATAGAATGCTTTGTGGTTGCCTTTATAATCAGTGGCGATTTTGTTTTCATAATTACCTTTGGAGAATTTTATCAGGGATCACAGCTTCTTACTGAGGCTGACCAGGGAGCTCCTCCACTCTTGGGATTTTACTCTCTTTTGCAACAGTTTCTTCCTTCTGTTGTATAGTTTGTTTATGGCAGGGGACCACCAGATTGGCTTCCTTTTTTTGGAGGATAGTGTCTTAGTTCTGTTTGGGATGGCACGATCCATGCACTCATGTAAGTGCTTATAAAGTGCAGTTATGTAGGATTCAGTAGTCTTAACTGTATTGTCTATCTGCATGGGTGTCATGAAGTTCACCACTTCTGTCTTAAGAAGCATGAAGTTGGCTTTGGAGAAATTTTTTACCATGGTTTCCTTAATGGGGGGGTGGGGGCAGGATGTGGATATCTAAGGTAATTAGCTTATGGTCGGATCAGACCAATGATGTGTTGACTTCAGGTGTGGAACACCGGTCACTCATGTTGGTAATGACTAGATCTAGGATATTGTTGCCCCTGGTGGTGGTGTGGTTAAGTTGATCCAGGGCATTGGAGCTTATGAATTCCAGAAAGCGTTGAACAAAGGAGTTGGTACATGAGTAGTTTTCCCAGTTGATGGTGAGGTAGTTGAAATCGCCCATTATTAGGGTGTTTGGTTGAATCCTAATATTTTCCAGTATATCAAGAAAAGAGGAGTGGGAATCCTTGGGCATGGTGGGGGATCTGTAGCAAGCTACAATATGGATTGCAGTTTTGCCCAGAGTTAGTTGCACTTGGATAACCTCAGCTGCATTATGCTGAGCAACTAGCCTGGAGGTGTGGATATCCTTAATGAATATGGACACACCTCCGCCTTTGGTGTTCCTGTCCAGGTTACATGGCCAAAAAGTGTGGTATGAGTTCTAGCCTGGTAGTGCAGGGATGCTCTCTGGAGCCTTGAACCAGGTCTCAGTCACTGCACAGATATCGATGTTCTCCATTTTAAGGAGTGCCTCGAGTGAGCGCATTTTGAGATTTAGACTTCTAGCATTGAGTAGCATCACCCTCAGTTTTTGCTTGCCTGTTCCTGTTACGGTGGTGAATTTATCATTTGAACCTTGCCTAAAACAGGCACTATAGGAGCGGCAAGAACCTTAGCCAGTATCCGGAATCCCAGGGGTGACAGGTGCAGGCCATCTCTGGCAAAGCATTGTGGTCTGTCGACCATGTCATCCCTGGCAGACAGATACTGGATCCCTTTAGAATGGCACCAGAAGCTTAGCCAATTGTACTGCGGCATCATTCTGGGTGATGGCAGAATTCTACTCAGGGCTAGGGTCATACCTGCCTGGGCTACAAGATTAGAGAGCTCTTCCATGTCTCTTTTCATGTAGTCCAGGGAGGTAAGTCTCAGATGGTTCTCACCAACATGGACAATGACAGAGTCATATTTGTACTTGTTGTGGAGTGACCTGAGTGTGTGGATTATGTGGCAGATCCTGGCACCCAACAGGCAATGGACAGTAACCTTCTTCCTGTTTAGCCTGGTGAGTGGGACATCAGTTTGCCTGACTATAGAGTCACCTATGACTAGTGTGTTGGGTACGTTGTTTTGCCTTATTGGCTGTGGTTGAGTGGCACACTGAGTCTGCGGGCTATGTGTCATTTGGGTTGTGTTGAGGGGTGGACGTTACTTGTATTTCTGCTTTGGAGGTCTCTGCTGCTTGAGCAGATTATTATTGAGAGCCTCCGCGAATGTTTTTGTGTTTCTATGTGTGGATTTTGGTGGAGTAGATTTAGTGAGACTATGTGATGAGTGTGGTGTGGTGCAAGTGTTTACCTTCTCCTCTTGACTGTCAATTTCAGTCTTGATTGGAGAGAGCTTTACCTCCAGTTTGGTTAGATAAGTGCATCTCTCACAGGTTGTAGTGTTGGGTGGTAGGAGGAGAGGGTTGTCGGTGTACATGAGGAAATTTTTACATTGCCCCAAGATGCCCAGATTCATCAGATAGACAGGAGAAAACACTGGGAGCTGATCCTTGGACATGCCTGAATAAAAAACTATTTCCTCTAGATAAGTGAGGAAAGTGAGTACAAGAGCTGTTTTTCTCTAAGCAAGTGAGGAAACTAAGTACCAAAACTGCTTTCCTCTAGGTAATGAGGAAGGTTAAGTGCTGTAGTAATTAGTAGGTTATTTAGTGCTTACAAGTTCTGAACAAGCTCTGATCACGAATAAGCAAATTCAAGTGCTAAAACTAAGAGTCTGTATCTGGACTAAACTAGTTACAGGAAAGGGGGAAAACAAGTGCAAATCCGGGCTTTTGAATCAGAAAGTTGAGAGAGGTACAAAAACTGACCAAATGGCCAATAAGTACAATTTCTGGGCCAGAACCACTCCTTATGTGGTAGATAGGTTACCTAGTGCTTACCACTCCCACTGATAAGCTAGAAGGCTTCCCTCCAACACAGAAAGCTTGTGGGGGGGGGGAGCTCAGAAGCTTACATACAGTCCTGGATACAGCAAAATCTGAATCTCGACTACACTAGTTACAGGAAAGAAAGAGATATATATATATATATATATATATATATACATATATATATACATATATATATATATATATATATATATTTATATATATACATATATATATATATATATATATATTTATATATATATTTTATATATATATATATATATATATATATATATATATATATATATGTGTGTATATAGAAAATTAGCTAAAACAGCAGTAAAACCAATTCAAATGCAGTGCAAGCTAGCACACGAATATGTAGCAATGTTAGACCAAACAGTTTAAAAAATGCAATTAAATTAAAAATGACTAAAAACAAGTGCAGAAGGAGTCTGTTAGGTAGAATGAGGTAAAGAGATGGGACTGGGGGGAGTGTCCCAGATCAAATCTACAGTGGGGGTGGGCAACTGCAAAAGCCTCCAAATTTAAACAACAACACGGGAATAGGAAGGGTGGTTTTGAGAAAACCAACACTTTCAGCAGAGATCTGAAAAACTATACAGTGAAGAAAAAATAACAGTGCACAACTCTGAAGTCAGCCAGCAATGATATAAAATTAGTCAAACAACAATTACCAGTACACAATTCTGAAGTGCCAGAAAAATATACTCAGCTCTGTATATCTCCAGATAGTTTGAAGAACACTCTGTCAGGCCACAGGAAGGCTCCAGCAATGATATATTAAGGAGGTTTTATGTTGACTGCATTGTTTCTCTGAAGAACTTTGTTTATTTGTCTGTTTCCATATTTAATTCTACTGGAATTTATCATTTAAGGTGTATGTTTTTGTTGTTTTTCATGTGTATATCATACACCTAGGCAAACATGAATGGTTCAGACACTATTCCTTCCATGAGCAATTTGAACTCAAGACCATTAATTTCCATTCATGATTTGATTAATGCATCTCAGAATTTGCTTCTGCAAGGTTTGGGCATTGCTGATTTGTCTGGACAGTCAAACGAGGTACTGAGTCATGATTTGTTACAACAGTATAAAATTCAGCTTGAATGAAAATAAAATGCAACAAGTGAAATGTTTACAGTGGCAGCGACTCAGTTTCAATGTTTACTTACTATATAAAGCTGACCCAAGAGGTTTACATATTCTTAAGATCCCCACCTATCAAAGCAAATATCCTGATTTACTTAAGCGCTGTCAGTTAATAAATTTAAGTTTTCGTTATGGTATATGGAGTCAATGAATACTTTCTTTCAGCCTATTGAATGTTCACTGAAATATGAAATTGAACAACTTCCCACAGAATTAATTGCAGAAATTGAACTGAATGCACATTCAGCATTGTTATATGAAGCATTAGATAAAATTGTAGCCTTTGAACAATGCTTAATCGAAACAAAGTAAAAAAAAAACTGTTAAGAGACTTTAATGATTTTAGAAATGGGGCTGTCTTTGCTTGGACCATTGAAAAGAGAGAGATATACACCTGTAGGAGCAGAGAATCGAACCAACTGAGATACAGACAAACTTTGGGGGGGATAGGCCATTTTCTAACTTTGTCATTGAATTATTAGATTTTTGTTTAAAAAGCAATTATTTTTGTCATGATAACCAAATGTATAGGCAAAGGCAAGGAACAGCCATGGGGGCTCCTTTTGCCCCCATGTATGCCAATTTGTTTATGTCATTTTTTGAAGATACATTTTTGTCCAAACTAAATTTTGTGAGGAACTATCTAAATTTTTATTTTAGATATATAGATGATCTAATATTTGTGCGTGAAGGCGATCGGAATGAATTAATCAATTTTGTGTTTGATCTACATAACAACCCATATGGGTTGTCTTTTGATGGCCTACAACAGGGTACAAGAGTTGTATATTTAGATCTTGTTTTGGAAGGAAGTGAAGATGGGTATAGTAAGACTGGTGTACATAGGAAGGTTTTGGATGGCAGTCAATACCTATTAGTTGTCATCCTCCTCATGTGTTAAAAGCTCTCCCTTATGGTGAATTGCTATGATTATCAAGAATATGTAGCATGAGATGAAGACTTTTATTGACTTAGAGGAGGCCTCCCCATTTATTAAAACTAATATTGTGATTACTTTACCAGAAGATATGGACTGGATGTCACCTTCTCTCAAGAGAACAAAAGAAACAAATGTCTGGACAGATGTCAAAAAGAAGAAGCAAAAGACTGATACTGTTACAGCCAAATCTCTCAAAGCATCTACTATGATATGAATTGTTTTAACATTACTTTAAAGGACCAATTTTGGTACTTACGTATTATCGCAACCAGATTTTCGCGATAATAGCGCTTGCTTCCCAATGCGGAAATGTAAAAAGAAATGTATGCAAAATCACACTGACAATGTCAACTTCATCTAAAAACATTGTTTAGGTAGCAAAAACATTGTAAATTTAAAGGAATGAGAGCTTCTTTCAAGCTATGCTGTTTTCCAACATTTTGTCACTGTAAATACATTTTACACAGCCGCTATGTGTAATACACGTTCCATATCCCCAGCCGCGAGCCTGTAAATGTTGTCAAAGTTACACTTCAGATTAGTAAAGACGATCTATGTAGATATTCAGTGGTAGTGAACTAACCCCAAAAAACAACCTTTATAAATACAATGCATTTGTGGGATCTACCCAAGACAGAAAAGGAGTCAATAGCACTTTTCCAGCAATATGGCATTATATCAACAAGTAAAGAATGCTGTTCCGGACATTCAATGACATTATACTACGGGAAGCAGATTTTTTTGGAAATGCAATACAGAAAAATGTTACCAACATGTAGGAGTTCAAGTGGGTAATTTCTTTGAAGGAAGTAGAATTAATTTTACCACCACTGTCCGCTTCATTTATTGTTGGGCAAAGCAGATGACATCTATAAGTTTCTGTCAGGAAGAACTGGACATGGCTGACAAGACAGTCATAGACTGGAGTAACTACTTACGTGATGTCTGTGTCTTAGAAATGGGGAAAAAGGACAAGAAAGAAATCAGAGGGCCAGGGTGTATTGCGGAAATAGACAAGACTCTTTTTACTAGACGTAAAAGTAATGCTGGCTGTATTCTCCCTCAACAGTGGGTATTTGGAGGGATATGTAGGGAAACAACAGAGACTTTTCTTGTAAAAGTTCCTGATAGAACAGCCGCAACATTATTTAATAAAATCAAAGAATACATTAAACAGGGCACTACTATTTATTCAGATTCATGGCGGGCATATCAAACTCAACAACTAGAAGAAGCTGGTTTCAGTCATGAAAAAGTAAACCATAGCTACAACTTTGTAGATCCAAACACAGGAGTGCATACACAACACATAGAGAGAATGTGGGGATCTGTTATGTGGAGAAACAAAAAACAGAGAGGCACTGCAAGACACCATTTGGACTCCTACCTAATTGAATATATCTGGCATGAAACACAGCTTGCACTAAAGAAAGACTTATTTGGTGCAATCTTGACAGCAATATCAGACAATTTCTCTCCATACAAAAAGTGTAACCCAGCAAGTGATCCATCTACAAGTATGCTTCCTTAATCAGCAATAAAATATTTACAGATATGTTGCTCAAAAACATCTGGAAGACATCCACATGAATACTATGCAAAACATCCATAAAACATTGCAACAATAACTGCTATCCCCCACAAAAAAATCAGTTTCTGTCAAATACTACAAGAATGTTCTTCGTAACTTTAGTCTCCATCGTCAAGACCTTCATCTCTGTTTGATTGTTTAGATTGCTATTACATTTAACTTCAATTATTTCCTACAGTATGTCAAATAAAACTAGTTATTTACCAAAAAAATGTGTTGCTCCAGATTTCATCTTCTCAGGAAAAAGTTTAGTATCCAATTTCGTAGTAATCCATCACACAGTAAAATCGAACGAGCATTTCCCATGCGTCCTCAATTCACTTCTGCACTAAGACAGCAGTGCAACCAATTTTGATGTACGCAAAGCAAGTTTCACATTTCTGCATTAATTTACGCTACTAATTTGGGACAAACTATGTTGTACCCAAAGAAAACATCGAATTCTGTCTTACTTTTAGACTCACAATCCGTTTTTGGGCCAACAAACGTATTACCGCAACCGCGAAAATCTGGTTGCGATAATATGTAAGTACCCCAATTTTACTGCTTGTGATTTTAAAACAAAGGTAACTAACTACTGGAATCTTTATATTTTTTGAAAATAGATGACACATGAGAGTTTTCACATTACCTCAGGTATGTAAAACAGGGTACTTTTCTTTTTACAGAAGGAGGGTTATATAGCACATAAAATATTTATACTGTAAGTGAACATACATAGTATATGTGTATTTTCTCTTAATTTTCTCTTTTCTTTCTCTCTCCTCTCTCTTTTCTCATTATTTATTTTAACTGCATCGTCTCTTTTCTAAATTCTCTCTTATTTACTATACTAATATAGTCTGTATATATTTAATAACTCACTATCTATACATAGATAAATAATAGTCTAAAATAATCTAGTTTTAAGGTAGACTAATTGGAATAGTGAACTTAATTAATTGTTATTACAAAATTTATTAGATTAATGATAGTCACTGTTATACTTATTTGAATTGGGGACATCTTCATGATTAACTTTGAAATGTTTCATTCATGTACATATGTCCTTTGAATTATTTCCTTTTAGTATTAACAAATATATATAAAAAAAGGAGAGAAAATGTACTGTTGGTAAAGAGAAGTGAAGCATCGTTCACATTCTATTTACGTTGCCATAGCAACAGTAAACAATTACTGCAGTTTCTTTTTTTTTTCAAAACAGGTTTATTGTTTTAACATATAAGAGAAATATCATAACAATTTTATACAAGTAATTAAAAATAGGTATTATTATAATATTCAACAAAACAACTAAAGTATTTACAAAGACATCCACTACAATCAGATCAATTAATTAAACTAAAATACCATGTTATTGAAATTAAAATTTTTTTAACAAATTTTGTAAATTATCCCATACAATATAATAAGATGTTTTTCTATTTGTTCTTGTCCTAATTGTGTTTATTTCCATATGGCACACTATATTCATAACATTTTTAAATTCATTGAACGAAGGAGGTGTATCTGAAATCCAATTTCTAGTTATTATTTTCCTAGCCACTGCTAGAATAGACCATAACAAGGGAAGCTTAATCTTTTTAACACTTTGCGGTACAGGTGTGTTGAATAATATAAGAGATTTAGAAATAATGAAATTATCTGTAAAAAGAGCCTGCAAAATTCATTAATTGACTTCCAGTATTCTTTCAATTTTATACAGTCATAAAACATATGAGCCCAGTCAGCATTAATTTCTACATTACATCTCTTACATAAATTATCTTTATTATTTATTTTATTCATCATCAAAGGTGTATAAAAAGATCTATGTAAAAATTTCCATGTATAAAGTCTCCAGACAATGGAAGACGTAGTTCTATAAGCAGATCCCAATATATATTGTTTATCTTGTTGATTTGGTGGGTCCCCATTAATAGAAGTGAAATAATTCCAGTATGAATCTACACTGTAAAAAGTTTCTTGGCTGATAATTTTATGTATGTATGAAAGTTTACCTTTATCAGAAACTTTATGTTGTAAATTTAATATCAAGTAATCAATCAGTGTTGGAATAGATTCTTTAACTGTTATAGACATTAGATCTATTTTATTAATGAGATGTTGTCTAAAGGTCTGAACCTCTAACCAGCAAGTTTCTCTTAGATCAAATTCTTGTTTTAAGAAATCTAGATTTTTAACTTTATTATCAGATATCAACTGATACCAGTACTTTAGATCATTATCTATAGTTAAATGAGTTCCTTCAGAAGTAGATGACAAAAGCATACACTGAGTATACATTATAGGGAATACAATAAAATTCCATTCCCTATACTTAGGGTGCATGAATATAAAGTTACGATAACTAATAATAATATTTAATGGGTAACAAACCATATGTTTAGGTGTAATAGGTGAAGTACAAAATTCCTTTAGTAACCATAACATGGAGTTATTTACAATCATAGTTTTATGTGTTAAGGAGATTTTCATGAAGTACATACTAATTAGCTCCCAATAATCTTTCCATTTTGTGACATATGACTGATCTATTAATAAAGTAATAACTTTTACAATAGAAGAGATAGTATATAAATTAAAGTCTGGAAAAGAAATACCCCCTTGAGACCAGCTATTAGTATGTTTCTTTAATGCAATCCTAGGTCTATTAGGTGCCCATAGGAAATTTATCATTAGTGTATTCAGTTTCTTGATAATTATTTTTGTAGGTGGAAGTATTATTGATTGTATTAAGTATAAAATCTTGGGGAATATTATCATTTTAATAACTGTAAGTCTCTCCTCCATAGTAAAAAACATATTATTCCAGGTATTAAAAAGATTTTGTATATTAAGAAAACAGGTATTATAATTATTATATATACTAGATTTAATATCTTTAGATAGTATTATACCTAAATAAGTTATCTGACCTGAATTGGGTACATATTTAGTAAAATCACTAATGAGAATATTTTTGTGTATATATAGGTAGTATTTTAGTTTTTCTTCATTGAATATTAAACCAGAAATACTTTTAAAATTCATCATTTTATCAAATAGAGACTGCAAAGAAGAATTAGATCCTGCTGATGTAATTAGAACATCATCTGCAAAAAGTTGAATTTTGGATGTTGTATTTTCATCTATTTCAAAACCCTCTATGTCAGTACTGTTTCTGATCAAATTAGCCCAAGGCTCCATTACTAAAGTGAATAATAGTGGAGAAAGTGGACATCCTTGTTTTGTACCTTTAAGAATGGGTATTTTTGTGAAACATATGTTCCTACCTTAATATAAGCCAATGTTCCTTTGTATAAATGCTCAATTAGATTTACAAATGCATCTGAGAAGTTTGTGCACTTCATTAAGGTAAACAGATAGTCCCAACTTACTGAATCAAATGCTGAACTTATATCAAGACTAATAAGTGTTAAATCTTTCTTTTTCCTATTTGCAAAATCTATTAATGTTAAAGTTCTTCTTATATTATCAAAAGTATTTCTATTTACAATGAAGCCTGTCTGATCTATATCTATAATGCCGGGAATGATTGTCTTCAATCTATCAGCAAAGATACTTATAAACATTTTATAATCAACATTAAGTAATGAGATGGGCCGATATGATGAACATCTAGTTGGATCTTTATTAGGTTTCAAAATTGGTGAAATAAATGTATATTGCCAAGATGGGGGGGTTATTAACTCAGATTGGGCCAAAATAAAAACCTTATGTATTAATGAATATGTACTTTTAGAAAGGATTTTATATATCTCTGGTATAATACCATCATTACCCAGTGCTTTGTTTGATTTAAGCTTATTTATTTGTGTAATAACTTCTGTATATGAAATACTCTTGTCCAATAGTTTAATCTGTTGTTTATTAAGCTTTTTATTCATGTTTGTGGTTATAAACTCCTTTATTTTATCTTTAGGTTCCATGTTAATGTTATTATGGTTAATTTTGTGAAAGTGATTTCTAAATTCATCTAGTATTTCTGGTATACTAGAAACATTCTTCTTTTCCTTAGAGAAAAGATTTCTTTGATATGGTTTTGTTTATTCAACCTTTTGTTTTATTTTTAAGTCTATGTAAGTATTTGGGGCTTATTGAATAAGACAAAACTTGTATTTCTCTAAAGTTATTTTAACTTTATGAGTTAAAATTTCTTTGTATTTCTCATTTAGTTTGTTTATTTCTTCAATAACTTTCTTGTCCATAATATTTTCTTTATTATTATGTTTATAAGAGTCTAATTTACTTTGAATATCTAACAATTCCTTATCCCAAGATTTCCTTTTATTATTATACCATCTGATACTTTGTCCATATAGATATGATTTTAAGGCATCCCAAACATAAACAATGGAGACTTCAGGAGTATTATGTATGTCTAAAAATTGTCTTACTTCTGAAAGTATATAATCTTTATAGTCTTTTAGTTGAGTTAAGTATGCTGGTATCCTTTTGATCTGAACATTATGAGTATTTTTATCATGAATTCAAAACAATTGAATTATGATCAGATATAGGACATGAAATGATTTTGGAATTAATTAAATCTGTTACCATCTGGTTAGAAATAAAGACCCTATCTATTTTTGAATAAGTTTTGTATCTGTTAGAAAAAAGGTGTATGGTAATGACTTTGAATCTATCTGATTATTAATATCATTCAAATGATAAGAATTAGCAAAATCATTTAAATGTTTTGCATTAGATGTAATTCTTCTTCTCCTATAGTGGTAGTATCACTTTCATGTAGTATACAATTAAAGTCACCAGCTAAAATAATATCTCCTATAGAGAATGATATGATCTTATCAAGATGATGTTTCACTGTATTAATACCAATTCCAGGTATCCAATATACATTAATTAAAGTGTAAGTCTTCCCATTAATTTGTATTGTAACCATACAAAACATTCCTTTGTCATCCTGATAAGACTTAATGGTTTTAGGAATGGGCATACTTTTATTCCATAAAATAGCCACTCCTCTTTTTTTCTGAGTGTGCTCTGAACTAACCAATACTGTATATTTGTTTGTGGCTAGTTTATCAATATCTTTTTTCAAGAGATGGGTTTCTTGCAAGAAGACTAAGTTGGCATTATGTAAATTAATGTATCTTATTAGGCTTGCCCTTTTACACGGATTATTCAATCCATTAATGTTTAAAGAAATTCCTTTTAAAGATGTCATTTGGCATTTTTAAAACTTAAGAATCTTATGATCAAAATAACAAATAACAAGATAAGTAATGTTACATCTCCTCCTTTAGGTGTACCTTTAAATATAGATGTATTTATTGAATCTCTTATGGGATTTCGTATAGGATTCAATTTTGTTTGTAGTGACAATGAATGTACAAAATATATTGTGGATGTCAAAACTATATACAAATAACAATGAACAAGTGAAAATAATGTAAGGATTAAACCTTGCATCCAGCCTGGAGTTATAAACTCCAACTTAGAGTAGTATTTACCACTCAAGTTAACCCCCTACCCTAAGCAGCAGTACCTCAGCTACCACCTTATCAATTTAATACTAGTTATATTTAACTGAGGTTAACAGTTTTCAGTTCAATTATCTAGCAAGACAAGACTACACATTTGGTAAAACAGCATTATATAAACTAAAATAAACCTTTTTGTGTTTTTTTTTAACTGTTCATACTACTGTATACATCCATGTAATATAAAACACTTGTATTCAAATAGCATTCAAATAATCTTGATGTTAGAAATCAAGAGGAGAGAAAAATAGGTTCTAACATTCATTTAAATCAAAAACTTTGGCTAATATGATTCAGACATTACATATATTAAGATGCATCTATTTTCTGTCATGTAAATGCAATTAACAGCTTCCAAAAAAAACCTTGAATTGCTTGTATATGAGCATTTACTCAAACTCATTATTGTCAATAGAATAAAGTATTATATTCATAGAAATTGTTATAAATCATACTGCATAGTTATGCAGATTCTCAGAAACACTTATATATATATACATACACACAGACACACACACACACACACACACACACACACATATATATATATATATATACACACACACACACACACACACACACACACACACACATATATATATATATATATATATATATACACATACACACACACACACACACATACACACACACACACACACACACACACACACACACATATATATATATATATATATACATACACACACACATACACACACACACATATACATATACATATATATATATACATATGTATACACACACACACACACACACACACACACACACACACACACACACACACACACACACACACACACACACATACACACACACACACACACACACACACACACACACACACACACACATATATATATATATATATATATATCTGATCTCACTGAGTTATGTCCTTACTGAGCACTATCTTACTTGCTGTCCCTACAATAAATCTGTCCTCTTTATACAAAATAATGCACAGCAAACACATTTTAGTAACCAGATTTTACAACCATGCTATACTACTGCTTTAAAATATATCACATGACAATTTCTTCCAGTATAGAGTTATAAAATTATTTATGCTTGACAATCAGATGAATTAAATGAGTTATAGTAATGTATATGTTTGGAACATAAGTTTTTAACACAGATTACTAAGCTGCTGTTAAGTAGATTTTCAAAAACACTTGAATAAATGTTTCATTTTCTATGCCTTCTAAAATAAGACATTTACTTACTACAAGAAACTGTATCATTTAAACTCATTATAACTGACATATTTTATGAATTATAACATATATATTTAAGTAATTATATAAAATAACTCACATTTAGATGTTAAAGAGTTCATTTTCCTTCACATAGTCGCATTTGTATCATTTCTATTTCCTGGTAGAGTGTCATTGCTGAATCTGTGATGTGTCAGTGTGATATCTAGGTCAAAGGTGAGACTAGCTGCTTTCAGCTTCTCTGTGAGAATTCTGAGAGTTGAAGCTTATGAAGTAGCTCATGGACACTGTGCATGAGACAGCCCACATCCCAGATTGTCTCTCTTAACATTTTGATGGGAAACTTATGAAAAACTAGTGACAAACATTCATTTAGCAGTGTAAATGCATCTAAACATGACAAAACCTTCACAATGTATTTTACAGGTTATTACAGCCTCTATGTAAGTGAAATTAAGCCCAAAATTATTAATAAGTAATAAAACTCAATATTTTTGTCCCAACTCAATTTTTATGCAAATCTTATTATTTACTGTGTCTATATGATCAAAAGCATTTCTATATATTAATAAAGAAAAGAAAAGAGAGTAGAAAGTAAAAGGGTGTAAGGCAGAAATAAAAAAAAATGTAAGAGAAAGCTATAAGAAGTATATACAATTAAATATTACTTTCTGTTTATATTAATAGAGTTAAAAATAAAACATATTATTTACTATTATTTAGTTCTAATTATTATTAGTTAAAGCATGACAGATTATTTACAAACAAGCATAAGCAGTGTAATCAAGAAAGTATAATTAGGAATAGCATTTGAAGAACATATAAACTTTTTACAAGGAATAAATATGTTATTATTCTATTAATCATATTTTCATTACTCTTCTCTCCCTGCCTTCCCCCACCCTTCACCCACTACATAATCTAAATAGAATGTCATTGTTTAAACAAAGAAAAGAAGAAAAGGAGAAGAAAAATAAAAGATAAAGAAAAAATGTATCAAATTACTAACCTTACTTCTCCTTTTCAGAAAGAGAAACAAGTTGAATCACAACTTGCCATTAAATCTCCAGATATTTTGACTAGTTATGAAACAAAACATTTCTTTGCACACAGAGAATAACTTTGATTAAATCTTTTTCAAAATATTTGTTGCTTCTTGGAAATGCAGGAACTATATTTAAAAAGATTAATAATGAAATAAAATGATGAGAGAAAAAAAAATCTAGAACAAATCATTTGTTTTTTAGTCTCTTCTTCTTCTCTGAAGTCTTCCACGAAGTTTCAGTTGCCAGTCTCTTTAATGAAGGACTAACCCATTCCATTTCTTCTATTTTATCCAAAATCTTATTTTTTTTGATAAACAGTAAAGCAGAGTCTAAGTCATCGAAAATTTTAGGACAATCAGGAAGGAAGATTTTCAGCTTGGCAGGAAACAGAAGGTATGTTTTAAACTGTGCTTTTTTAAGCTCCCTTATTAGTGGCAGAAAAACTTTTCTTTTAGCTATTACCATGGAAGAATAGTCATTGTCAAAACGCACAGTTGTCTCATTAATCTTAACAGGAGCTTTAGCCCAAGCAGATTTAAGAACCATCTCTTTATCAAAAGATGATAAAAATCTAACTATAACTGATTTAGGATAGTTTTTGTTAGAGTTAGTATTAGCTATAGATCTATGTGCTCTTTCGATACCAAAAGAGAATGCTTCTGGTAAGTCTAAAGTTTTAGGGAGCCATGTTGTTAAAAAGAAGTAATATTGTTACCTTCAATATTTTCTGGCAGTCCAAAAATCCTAATGTTATTGCGCCTTGATCTATTTTCCAGGTCATCCAGCTTTGTTTGTAAATGTGTATTTTGTTTCAGCAGAAACTCAATGTTGATTTCCTCTTCTTGTATTCTATTTTCCATGTCATTCACAGCTTCTTCTATGCCTGTCATCTGGATCTTCTGTTGTTGCAGGTCTATATGTAACAAGTCTATTTGTTTTGTAGTTTTTTCTATGAAGGTGTCTATTTTAGTATCTATTTTATCCATCTTAGCAGTAAGTTGCTGGATTATAATTATCAGAGACTGAAGTTCTTTCTTGATGCTGAAGTCTTGAGAATTTGTCTTACTGGAACTCATTTCAGACTGATAAACTGACAGGAAAATTTCCAAAGTGATTTCTGACAGGAATATTGTTAAGATTTCCTTTCTTTTTTAGATATAGTTCAAGAACTATATAAAACAAACATATTTAGAAAGAAAATTACTTCAAAAATTAATTTTTTAAGTAATTAATTCCTGTCAGTGTAATGAAATTGGTGGAGCTGAAGAAATCTGCTGCTATCCTGTGTTCATCCTTGGCCACGCCTCCCAATTACTGCAGTTTCTAAGGACACTGTGAACCTGCGAAGTGCATTTAGCCTCACAGATAACAAATAATAATAAAAAGTAATGTTGTTTAGTTATTAAAATGAAAAACAACCTAAACAAGGTAAAATAAATACATAATAGGATTATCTGTAAATATTTTATGATTTATCCTCATAGGATTACATATTACTGGAAACACAACTGAAATGTTCCCATACTACATGTGCACTTAAATGTAGCTGCTTGATTGAAAAGTATTACTCAGTTTAACATGCTGATTCCACAAGCTGTCTGCACTGTAAAAGTTACATTTTATATGTTACTTGGAATTGACAGTCTCTAGAGCACATGAAAAGATACATATTACTTTTTGCAACATGTTATCTTTAAGAAATAACCCACGCCTGGGTGTGGGTAATGCTGGATTTACCCACGGTTGGTGTAGTTTGGTCACGACGGCAAAGCCTGAGTGGCCAAACAAAGACAACCGTGGGCATTACCCACACCCAGAAGTGGGTTATTGCTATTATACAATGACATTATTTAAGAAAAAAATACTTCCTTTTCTTAAATAATGGCATTGTATAATGCCTCCGTGCTGCCCTTCTGCAGCTGTCTGGTATTCTGTGGCAGTTCTGATGTACTGCGCATGCGTATGCTTATGCAGTAGATCAGAGCTGTGGGTGGAAGCAACGGAGAAAGCAAGATCTCTGTTGCTTTTTACAAAGTGCCTCGCTATGTTAAAGGAGTTTAACATAGTGAGACAGCTTTAAAAAAAGCAACAGAGAATCTCTGTTGCTTTTTTTAAAACTGTCTCGCTATGTTAAACCCATTTAACAGAGCGAGACAGCTTTAAAAAAAGCAACAGAGAAAGGAAGATCTCTGTTACTTTTTTTAAAGCTGTCTCGCTGTGTTAAACTCCTTTAACATAGTGAGACAGTGTCTAAAAAGCAACGGAGATCTTGTGTTCTCCATTGCTGTAAAAAAAAAAAAAAAAGAATTATACTAATGGAAAAAGTCTGAGCGACTGGACCTTTTTCCATTAGTATAAGTCTGATTTACAACGTGCACGCTGACCAATCAGTGTGCATGTTTTGGAATATTAATGGGGGAGTCATTGTATAAAAAGAAGTTATGTACCTACCATAATGTTCCATGTTAGTTGTCTTCATCTCGCCTTCCTTCTTGCTGGTTGGGTTCGGAGCCGATCCTCGGCTCCGACTCGGCCATCTTCAATAGCTCGAGAGCTGTTTACTGGCTCAAGGCTACCCCTTATCCCATAATGCCTAGCAATAGCTACCAAGATCTCATTTGAAATAGCTAACTCCAGACATAACAAGAGAATAAACCAGTCAAAATAATTTTTTTGACTATACCTGCCATATTCTCTAGGTCAATAGAGGAAAACAAGAGAACACTCAGCCAGTGAAACAGGAACTCCTCTCAGTCCACTAGGACAGGGGGATGGAGGGTGGGATGCAAGAAGGAAGGCGAGATGAAGACAACTAACATGGAATGCTATGGTGGGTACATAACTTCTTTATGTTAAGTTGTCTATCTCACCTTCATTCTTGCTGGTTGGGACAGCGTCCCTAGCACCTAACATCCTGGGTGGCTCAGTGGAACAGACTCTTCAGAACAGTGGAACCAAAGTCAGCTCTGCTCCTGGAGACCATATCTAGCTTGTAATGAGAAATAAAGTTATGAGGGTTTGCCCACATGGCAGCTGCACAGATAGAATCCATGGGCAACCTGGACTGGAAGGCTACAGAGGTGGCCAAGGCCCTAGTAGAATGACCTTTCGGTTTAACAGGTAACGCTTTATTCCTTAACTGATAAATGAAAGTAATAGTGTGTGATAACCATCTCGATGAGGTTACCTTGGAAACTGGGAGACCTTGTTTGCCTAAGGCATAAGAAAGGAATAATTGGTCCGACTTCCTTATTTCTTTCATTCTGTGTAGGTAAAAACGCAATTGTCTATGGACATCCAATTGGTGTAGTTTCTACTCTGCCTTGTTGGTATGATTAGGGAAAAACACAGGAAGATCTATAGATTAGTTTAAATTATTTTCTGAACAGACTTTAGGAAGAAATGAAGGATTAGTCCTCAGAGCAACCCTGTCCTTATGAAACAGCAAGTAGGGAGGATGAACGCATAGTGCCTGAAGTTCGGAGATGCGTCTGGCTGAAGTAAAAGCTACCAAAAAGAGTGTCTTCCAAGATAAAAAACTTGATAGAGCAGGATGCTGCTGGTTCAAAAGGGGGCAGAATTAAGGAAGTTTGGACTAAATTAAGGTCCCAGGGGGGAGGGGTATCTCTCACTGGAGGCCTAAGAAGAGATGTCCCTCTCAAAAAAGCTTTACAGAGCTTATGAGACATAAAAAAAAAAAAAAATTATCTGCTTTTACTGTATTTGTGTTTCTTCCTACTTTATTTTGCTTTTGCATAATCTTAAAAGTACTCAGTTGTATTTATTACTACTTGGTGTAACTCATTCTAAGTCTTTTGGATTAAGCACTTGGGCTTCAGACCAGTTGTTTTACATTAGGAAGGTTTGTGGCCTGCACTGTGGTGGCAGGACAGGTAGCTTACATCCTTCTAAGTTGGGAACTGCTGATTGAGGGCTCAGTGTCTGTTATTCTAAAAGTGTATTAATTTTGGTTTAAGCACTTGGGCTTCAGGCCAGTTGTTTTACATTAAGAAAGTTTGTGGTCTGCACTGTAGTGGCAGAACAGGTAGATTACATCCTTCTAAGTTGGGAACTGCTGATTGAGGGTTCAGTGTCTGTTATTCTAAAAGTGTATTAATTCTGGCTTAAGCACGTGGGCTTCAGGCCAGTTATTTTACATTAAAAGGGTTCGTGGTCTGCACTCTTGTGGGAGGAGAGGCTGGACTCTGCCCTTCTGAGCTGGGAATTTCTGGTTCAAGGCTTATAGTACCTGCATATTTGAACTGTTTCTTACTGAAATTGGTACACCTTGTTTGCTGTAGCATAAACTAGATACAGGCCTGCTGAATCTGGCTTTGTTTGTATGCTTGTTGTTTGTTTGCTTGTTATTTCCCTGAAACACTAATTCCACCTAAAACACGGCTTTTCAACACTTCTGTGGATCCCTAGTGATATCTGCATTGCTTACTGTACTTATTTCCTTGTTTCACTTAAAAGAAAGTTACTGATTGTCATTTTTGCATTTAAGTTACCTGTAACACATTGCATTTAAGTTACCTGGCACTTGCTCACTAAAGCAATTATATAAGTCAGCACTAAAAAATTAAAAGCACTACACCCTCACAAACTCCCCTTGAGTACCTTGTTCCCCATTGGCCCTTTTTTCAGTTATAAAGGAATTCCCAATACTATTCTAGCATATCCAAAGGTCAGTTGTCAGTCTCCTCTCCGGCCTAGCTGGTGAATCTGGGAATCTTGAGGCAATGTTACAACTGCCTCATGTACATAGACAACCCTCTCCTCCTCCCAACAAATTCCAACACATGTGAGAGATGCAACCATATAGCCATACTGGAGGCTAAGCTCTCTCAACTCAGTACTGGCGAAACCAGTCAGGAGGAGAAGGAAACCACACTCACTACAATTCCAGTCTCACATAGACCTACCATGACAGCAAACCAAAACACATAAACACATAAAAACATACTCGGAGGCTCTATATAAAAATCTGCCTAAGCAGCAGAGACCTCCAAATCAGACACCCAAGCAACAGCTACCCCAAAACAAAACACGTGCAACACATAGCTCACAAAACCAGTGTGCCGAACAGTCACAGCCCTTAAGGCTAAACAACACACCTGATACACTTGTAATAGGTGACTCTATCGTCAGGCACACTGACGTCCCGCTCGCCAGGCTGAACAAGGAGAAGGTCACGGTGAGTTGCCTGGTGGGCGCTAGGATCCATCACATAACACAAGCACTCAGGTCACTCCAAGGCAAGTACAAATATGACTCAGTCATTGTCCATGCTGGTGTGAATGACCTGAGACGTACCTCCCTGGACTACATGAAAAGAGACATAGAGGAGCTCTCTGAGCATGTAGCCCAGGCCGGTATGACCCTGACCTTGAGTAGCATCTTACCCTCACCAAGAATGATGCCACAATATGAAGACAAGATGATCAATTTCTACAACTGGCTTAAGTATTGGTGTAATTCAAAGGGGATCCAATGCCTGTCAGCCTGGGATGACATGCTCGACAAGCCGTGATGCTTCGCTAGGGACGGCTTGCACCTGTCACCCCCTGGGCTTTCGGATATTGGCAAAGACTCTTGCTACCCCCATAGTGCCTTTTTTAGGCAAGGCTCAAAAGACAAACCCACCTCATTAGGTATCACAAGGGATAAGAAACTAAGAGTAATGCTACTCAACGCCAGAAGTCTAAACCTCAAGATGCATGCACTCGAAACTCTCCTTAGCACGGAGAACATCGATATCTGTGCAGTAACAGAAACCTGGTTCAAGGCTCCCGAGAGCACCCCAGCACTACCAGGTTATACCTCATACCATGCTTTTCGGCCCCAAAACTTCAAAGCCCCCGAGCCTGTAAAAAATACGGTCCAGACCACAGAATCCTTTATAAACGCATTCTATGAACACCTTCAGGAATGCATGGATCATGCAATCCCAAATAAAACCAAGACCCAATCCTCCAAAGGCAGACGTCCTGTCTGGTGGACCCCAGCCATAAACAAACTATACAATAGAAGGAGGAAGCTACTACATGATAGAACAAAATCCCCAAAAGGGAAGGCATCTCTGATCAGTATTAGCAAAAAACTACGGGCACTCATAAAATCGTCTAAGGCCAGCTTCGAGAGAAAAATTGCACAGGACACTAAGGATAATCACAAGGCTTTCTTTAGTTATGTTAGGAACCTGAGTGGGAATTCCTAGATATGCTCAGAATTAGTCCAAAATGACAATAAAAACACTGAACCCACAGACATTGCCAACATCCTAGCTGACAGGTTCAGCGCAAACTCCCCCCCCCCCACCAAAAGGGAAAATATCTATCCCAGCAGAGTGCTGCCCCCCTGACATCTCAGATGCTCAGGTAAGAGCCGCCCTCTCCAACTCTCCAAAGCAAAAAACACAGCATCAATGGGACCAGACGGTGTCCCGGGCTGCGTCCTATATGAACTCCAAGAAGAGCTAAACCCAAACATAAAACTACTGTTCAATCTCAGCCTTACTACAGGATATGTACCCAAAGAGTGGCGTACAGCAAAAGTGGTCCCTCTCCACAAAGGAGGTGCCTCAATGGATCCTGGAAACTATTGCCCCATAAGCCTGACTAGCTTGGTCTGCAAAGCTATGGAAAGGATCATCATGGACCTCATAAATAAAGATATTGGGGACCTACAGACACTGGATCCTACCCAGTTCGGCTTTGTTAAGGGCAGATCCTGCCTCTTAAACCTGGTTGATTTCTTTGAAACAGTCACCAAAGCCATTGACGAGGGGAAGGTGGTCCACAAAGCCTAACTGGACCTCGCAAAAGCCTTCGATACAATATCCCACTTGGGCATTATAGATAAGCTCACCAGCTTAAATATAAACCCCTATGTCACTAGATGGGTTGCAAACTGGCTCAAGGACAGAACCCACATGGTTAGAATTTCTGGAGCCATGTCAGACTCCAAACCAGTTACAAGTGGCATCCCACAAGGCTCAGTCCTGGGACCTCTCTTGTTCGGTATATATTTCTCGGAGGTACAGGCCAACACGGAAGGACTGTGGCTGACCAAGTTCGCAGATGACTGCAAACTGGGCACCATAATCGACTCTCCAGCCGACACAAGCATCCTCCAAAAGGGCCTCATAGAAACAGACAACTGGTGCCAGAGCCATGGCCTCAAGCTAAACGCCAAAAAGTGTATAGTCATCCCCTTTGGCAAAAACAAAGTGCCCACAAATTACCACATAGGTGGTAATCCATTAAGTACAGAAGAAGTAATTAGGGACCTGGGGACCAAAGTTGATAGCAATCTCTCATTTGACAACCACGTGGCCAAAGTGGTTAGAAAAATATTTTATATAGTCCACCTAATCATGAAGGGATTCACATCTAGATCAGGGGAGGTCATCGTGCCTCTTTACTCATCCCTCATCAGGCCCATAATTGAATACAAAGCCCCTTTTGGGATGTACGTTACCAGACACCTGCAGCAACTGGAAAGACCCCAAAGGTACCTCAGCAAGAGGATCAAAGGGGTCAAACAGATGCCATATGCTGCCCGGTTAAAGAAACTCCAGCTCTTCTCAGTGGCATACTGCCTGCTCAGAGGCGATCTGTGCCTGACGTATAAAGCCATGTCCAACCCGGAATTAATGGACATGCTGCACCTCAGAAAATCCAAATCCCATCGAGCTACGCGCTCGAGAGACTTGAACCTCGGCACTGAAATAAATAGGACATGCTGGAGGGACAGATTCATAACCCAGAGGCTCCCTTCACTCTGGAATAAAATCCCAGTCCAGGTTAGGCAGAGTCCCTCATTGACTCTCTTCAAGAGGAATCTTGATGAGTGGATGGGAGATCGTAGGTTTACCCCGGGTATCACTTCTGTGTCACTGTTAGACAGAGGCACAGTATACTAACCTCAAAAAAGGGCATAGCAAAATTAATTTAAAATGGGTGGCAAAAGCCAAACACACTCTGGCTAGGCTTATAAATGCCCTAGGACAGATAGCCTAGTATGAACCTATGAACCTATGAACCTATAATGTTAGAATTTGACAAACCCACATGAAAGTTAGAAATGGTCGCTAATTGTACCCTGATTGTAGCAGAAGCAGACCCAGAGTGAAACAGTTGTGCTAGGAATTCCAGAAGTACGTGGACTGGGGCTGAAAAAGGATCCACATTCCAAGCCTCTGTCCAACAAGAGAAACGTTTCCATTTGCTAGCATAAATTTTCCTTGTTGTAGACTTATGAGAGGAGACAATAATCTCACGGACTGCTGGGGAAATGCTAGGAAGCCTGGCTAAGGTTGGAAGTGGAGCAACCAAGCTGTGAGCTGGAGAGTTTGGAGGGATTGATGCAACCCGCCTGATTGATGAACCAGGAGGTCTGGAATTGGGTCCAGAGTCCAGGGCTGATTGAGAAGGTAATGGTGCAGGAACGGGAACCATATCTGTCGAGGCCAGTAGGGGACAATGAGGATTATTTTGCAACCCAACAATATTGCTTTCTGTATAAGTTTGGGTATCAGGGGAAAGGGAGGAAAGGCATAAAGAAGTCCCTGGGGCCAATCGTGGACTAGAACGTCTCTGGGAATGTGACCCTGAAGTGGAAGAAGGGAGAAGTAGTTGCTGCATTTGCTGTTGAATGGGGTGGCAAAGAGATCGCAGCAAGGCTGTCCCCATTTGTGGAAAATACGATTCACAACTTTCTGATTCAGAGACCACTCGTGAGGCATGAGGATAGCTCTGCTGAGTCTGTCCGCTATGACATTGGATCTCCCAGGGATGTGCATCGCAATCAGAAAATGTTGGGAGGAAATCACCCACTGCCAAAGTCTGATTGCTTCTCGACACAGGGGTAGGATCTGGTTCCGCCCTGCTTGTTGATGTACCATACCACTGACATGTTGTCCATTTGGATAGCAATGGTTCCAGAAGGCAGAGAGTCTTGAAGGGCTTGCAACACCAGGAGCCCAGCTCTCATTTCTAGAACATTTATGTGCAGATGGTACTCGTGAGGTTGCAAAGTGCCTTGGACTGTCCTGCCCAGATAATGCCCCCATACCCTATCAGGGAGGTGTCTGTTGTCACTGTGGCTACCGGAGGGGGTTGTACAAAAGGTCTGCCCTGAGTAATTAGTGGGGAGACCATCCACCAAGAAAGATGTCTTTTGCATGCATCCGTGATCAGCATGATGTGAGTCATGGGTAGCTCTTGGAAAGACCACTGCATGAACAGAAGTCACTGAAGAATTCTCATATGAAAGTGCGCTAGTGGGATTAGAAGAATGGCTGCTGCCATGGAACCCAGAGTTTAAAGGACTTGCCTGACTTGGATCCTTTTGCTCTGCATTAGAATTTGTACTTGCTGATGAATTGCGGACACCCTTTCTAGTGGTAGCCTTGCAAACATATTCCTTGTGTCTAAGTCTGCTCCTATGTAAGTGATAGATGACAGGGCAACAAGGCAGATTTTTTGAAATTTATTGTAATGGCTAGCTGGGTACAGATTGTGATTGTGTAGTCCCGCGCTAGTAGGAGTTGATGCCTGGTGGTAGCAGTGAGGAGCCAGTCGTCTAGATATGGAAACACCTGGAATCTTTGATGTCTCAGGTGAGCCATGACCACTGCCATACATTTGGTGAACACCCTGGGGGCTGTGGTGAGACCAAAGGGCAGAGCTCTGAAATGATAATGACTGGCCCCCAGCCGGAAGTGAAGATATCTCCTGGAGTGCCTGTCCATCTTGATATGGTAGTACGCATCCTGAAGATCTATCAAGCACATCCAATTGTCCTGACCCAGAAAGGGTAGAATGGACTGTAGTGTGACCATCCGAAATTTTGTTCTTTGTACAGACCTGTTTAGTCTGCTGAGATCCAGAATCGGTCTCCAGTCCCCTGTCTTTTTTGGTACTAAAAAGAACCTTGAGTAAATTCTGGTCTGCCGGGATTTCCTGGATGGCTCATTTTTCTAGCAGTTTTGAAACTTCTATAACTGCTTGCTCCTTCAGATTGGGTGGAACATCTAGAAGGGTCTTCCTTGACTGTAAAGGGGGTTGATGGAAGGGAATTTTGTAACCTCCGGATATAATGGACCGTACTCATCTGTCTTGTATTAAACTTTGCCAGGCTTTTGAAAGTCTTCCCCCCGACTGCCTCCAGAGGTGAGCAGCCAGGCAACCCTTCAGGGATGCTGCAAGGGCTTGTCAGAGAAAGATTCTCTGTTGCCCTGGTTCTGTGGACCCCCTCTGCCACAAGGGCGGTGTCTGTTATTATTGTTTCCCCCTCTGCCTCTGGAGGAAAAATCACTATGTGTGTCAGGCAAGGCTCCCTGAGATTTACAGAACCACATCTTCCCACTCTTCTAACCCTTGGGTAAGGTCTAGAGGGAGTGGAAAAATGGACTCCCATGGCAGAGAGAGAGTCTTGCCTTCTTGCTCACACCTAGTCAAAGTATCTTTCACCTGTGGTTCAAAAAGAAAGGAACCATCAAAGGGGGTGTTGGTGAAGGACGCTCGAAAGGGTTCCGCAAAGTTACACAGCCGCATCCACGCATGCCTCCTAAGGGACACACCCTTACCTGTGGTTCTACTCACCCCATTGGCTGCATAGGAAATGAGCTTCATGGAGGAGTTAACTACAGAATTAAGTGTCACTAGCTGGGAAGCTACTTTGGCTTGTTGTTGGATCTTGAAGGGTATCTCCAAGCTCTTTAAGGAGATCCCTTTGAAGTCGGGTAAAATGACATAGGTAGTTCACTGACCTCATGGAGAAGGTCGCTGAAGCAAAGATTCACTTCCCATATCTGTCCATTGTCCTAGACTCCTTGTTAGGGGGATGGACAGATGAAAAGGTCTCCGCTAACTCTTTTTTGGTGGCTGCTGCTACCACCATGGCATCAACAGGAACACCTTTAGAAAGAAATACCTTATCCTGGGGTGCTGTAATGAATTTACCAGGTCTCCTAGGAGTTGGTTCCACTATATCCAGAGCTGACCAAGCCTTTCGAGCCACCACTGCCATAAGTGGATCGAAAGGTGGAGAAACCCAGGAGGTGGAAGGTTGCGAACCGAAAGCATCCAGAAATACAGACTCATCCTCTAAGTCTGTATCAGAAGTGACAGACTCGGGGGAGTCAATGTGCTTCCTCTTACACTTTTTCTTCCGAGGGGGCTCCTCTGAGTGATCAGAGGAGGCCTCAGAAGAGGAGGAAATACCCAATGAGGTGTCCTGGAGCATCGGTTCCCTATGCTTAGGGTCTGGAGGAGGAGCAGAGGTTGGCACAGGCACTACGAGGGACGGAGCCAGTGGGGCTGAAAGTGGAGCTGACTCAGAGGACAGCACACTCTGCATGACATCAAAGGCATCCCTGCCACAAGGCAGAGAAAGCTCTGGTTCCGAAATAGGAATCTTTCTCCGCACTGAGGGGGACGGCTATGAGGCCGATGTTGGAGCCGAGCTCACCTGCACCGAAGCTCCAAGAGGGGGAACAGGGTTGGACAAGGGTCCGATGCCACTCGCCCCCTCAGAGCTGAAGAGGGAGCCTTGGCACCCAGCTCCCTTGATGGAAGGTACCACCAAGGGAATTGGAGCTGATGTCAGAACAGAAGGAGATAAGTGTTATCGGAGCCAATGGTTCCACTACTCGAACCCCAATGAATTCCGGCTCTGAGCTCATTGTAGTCGGAGAAGGAACATCAAGAGAAGAGGATGGAGTCGATACCTGCTGAGGAGGGCTGGACAACAAATTAACTAGTGCCTGTGACTTTAGCAACCTACTCACTACTCTCTCCACATCATGATCCGACAGCCTAGATGAGTGAGAGAATCGGTGACTACGCTCGCTTTGAAGTAAAGGAGACCAAAGAGGTGAATGCACTGACTCTAAGGAAGGGGACCTCAGCCTCTTGTGGCTCCACGACAGCTCCGAAGCCTCTGATGGAGCCGACGGGGAGGTTGTCTTGTTGGTGCCAGCTGGAACCGACGTAGAAGGAAAATCCTGTACCGAAGTCGGCTCCGAAATTGGAGCCGACGGCTTAGTGGATTTAGGGGATTTCACTGGCTGTGAACACTTGGCCAGTGAATCCCGGGGTTTTAACAGACCCCTAAGAATCAACTTATTCTTACGCTCCTGCAGGACTCTTGGACTAAAGGCATGGCAAACAGAACAAGAGTCCTGCAGGTGCACAACGCCTAAACAATAGACGCAAGAAGTGTGCCCATCTGTCAGAGACATTTTCTGACAGCATGAGTCACACTTCTTAAACCCAGAAATCTTAACTTCCTTGGACATGCTGTGCTGGAAAAAGGAAACCAACCAATTTAACCAACAATAAGAAGAACAATATTCAGTTCTATAAAAAAGCACACCTATAGAAAAGGCACACAAGTACTATCTAGAAAGGAGATAGATAAAGTTTTTTTTTTTTTTTTTTTTTTTTTAAAGGTAATAGGATAGCCTCTAATTTAAATGGCTAACCTATAAGAAAAAAACAGTAGGAAAGCCTCTAAGTTAAACGGCTAACCAGGGGAAGGGGGGAGGGGTGGGGAGAACTCTCTAAGTTAAACGAGTTCTACAAAAAAGGGATACTATAGAATAAACAGTTAACTACAACAGTAACAACACTATCGCTAATAATAAAACAGAAAAATATACTAGAAGAGTTAAATTCTAGAGAGAATTTACACAAAATAATACTATACAAGCCTGAGCCAGAAAAACGACACCTCACAGCTGAAGCAGCAAACGAGATCTGGGTAGCCATCGCTAGGCATTATGGGATAAGGGGTAGCCTCGAGCCAGTAAACAGCTCTCGAGCTATTGAAGATGGCTGAGTCGAACCCAACCAGCAAGAACGAAGGCGAGATAGACAACTTAACATTTGCAGTTACCTCACTCTCTACAAACTTACTTGGCAACTGATAGCTATTCATTTAAAATATCAGCTTAAATATTAAATGTGCCCTTGAAATGCTATTGACATTTTGACAAAATGTAATCTAAACTATAAAATGAATGACTTGAAAGAAGTGAAGTAATGCATAGAGTTCAAAGCCAGTTATTGACACTACAGTATAAGTAAAAATGTATATTCACAAGGAAGTATTGAAATGTTTTAGTCTTCCAGTTAATATAGCTTACCGTCAACATTTTGTGATATCAGAAAGTTTGAAGAGCTAGGAAATTACTATTCTTTGTCTTTATAATGATTATTAGACAGATGATAGACTCTAAGCATAAAGTAAAACACTTGCTCAAGGTCAAAACCCAGGCACTTTGTTCGTATAAGAAGCACTATTCAAGTTCGAATAATAGTAATAGTTCAATAGTTCTTTTCAGACCAGTCCATCCAAGGTAATTACCACAGCAATGGTGGCAATACAGCACATAAGAGAACACAAATAAGTCTTCAGCAATGAAATAAATATTCCAAACTTGTGTTCCAAAAAACTTCCTTTAAGCTATTATCAGGTTGTTAGGAGTCTCTTCAGACTATGTATAATGTCACCTTTAAATTAAGAGCTCAATACCATCTTATATACTGGAAATAACAAATTCCTTTATTAACATATGTCCAGTAAGCGCTTTCGCCAAGCGGCATTTTCAAACCATTAAAAATACAAAATTACAGAAAACACCTTATATATATTTAAACATAATTAATTAATGGGTATAATCAACAATCAATTAACTATATAAAGGAATATACTATATAATGTGAGTAAAAGCATTGGTAAAACAAATCAATCAAAACGCTAAATAAACCATCAAAATGCATACAAACTATGTATTTATAAATACTTTATATAAAAAACTTTATAAAAAAGAACTCTAACAAATTTATCTATAACTAATTCTCCTATTCTTAAGTGTTGGTTTTAATGGAATTTTGTCATTAAGACCAGGGTAAGAATGTGCTTGTAACCTAATAATCCAGCTAGTTTCTATTTGTTCAGTATGATTTCTAAGGTCACCACCTCTAATACTGGGTTCATTAACATACATAACTAGAAATCTAAATGTATGTGTATCATCATTCTCTAAAACATGTTTTGAAAGTGCATAAATATTAGATTCAGTACAAATTTGGTATGAATGCTCCCTTATTCTATCCTTAAGCCTCCTGTTGGTTTTACACAAGTTTGGAATATTAGTGTTCTTAAATTAAGGTCGGCTAGGTTATAGATACATTACACTATTGTATTTGTTACATTGGAACTTGTTGCTTTGTTATCTTCCTTGTTTTAGATATAGGAGACATCCTTGAAGCATGTCGGTTCCATTATATGGAACACTTCAAAAAAGAAGATTTAGATACCAACCAAATAAACTTGGACACAAACCTTATCAATATAAAAAAATTCCAGAAAACTTAAAACTAGGCCTACAAAAACCTATATCCCACAAATAAATTGTTGACAAGATAAAAGAAAGTAAATCTAACAAAGCTCCAGGGATAGATGGTATAATTACGGAAATTTACAAACTCTTCCCTTCAACAGTAATCTCCCTTTTTCATAAAACTTTGCTAGAAGTCCAGTCAGAAGCAAAAATACCACCCTCATGGAAATATTCTCTCATAACAAAAATTCTAAAACATAATAAACCATCAGATCTTTGCACCTCATACAGACCTATATCATTAGTGAATAATGATTACAAAATATTCATGTCAATTATAGCTAACAGAATGAAAATCCCACTTTCAAAGACAAGTAATAATGATCAAACTGGATTTTTATATAACAGGCACACACATGGTAATATTAAAGGGAAACTTACTCTTATAGATTATGTGAATAAAGAAGATAGAGAAACACTTGTAATCGGATTAGACATAGAAAAAGCCTTTGATTCCCTCAACTGGGAATATCCATTTAAAACTTTAGCATTATTTGAATTTCCTTCTCCCTTCACCTTATTACTATATATAATATATATTAATAACTTAGCCTACATTAAAGTAGGTCCTTTCACCTCAGAATCTATCCATATAATGAAAGGTACTAAACAAGGATGCCCCCTTTCTCTTATTTTATTTGCTTTGGCTATAGAAATGCTTGCAGAAATAATACGCAATAAACCAAGAATAAAAGAAATGGAAGTCTATGACCAGTACATAGCTAAAATAATGCTTTTTGCTGATGATATTTTTTTAACCCTATCAAACTCCAGAGAGTCATTAGGAGAGCTAGAAGAAGTAAAAAAAGCATTCTAATGTACACCCAAGATTTATGCAGATTAATTAATAATTCCTCATTTAAAGATATTCCAAATCTAGTAAGTTTTCTGTATGAATTTATATATAATAGCTGTGAAAAGAAAAATTCCATTTCAAATCTATATAAAGAGTTAATAACATATAAAACAATTCCCAAACCATCATACTGGCAGTTCTTAACAAAAGGTCAGTCATTGCAGTTAACAGAAGAAATTAAAACTAACATCTTACTATCAGTTAATTACACCTCTAACACACAGTACTGGAAAATATTTAACTGGAAATACTTAGATGGAGCATTTTTAACACCAGATAGAATTAAAAAGATCAGTACTACTACAAATGTTTTTTGCTGGAGGTGTGAAAAGTCAAATAAAGCAGACTGGATTCATATTTTTTATGAATGTAATAAAATTTATCATATTGGAATGGAATCAATCATTTTTTACAAGCTTTACTTAATGAATCCTTTACCATAACTAAAGCATTTGTTTGTGTCTTTCAGCTTTTCCCAGTTAGGGGTCGCCACAGCAGAACTCCGGTCCGCTAATGATTGGCAGTACAGTTTTTCATGCTGGCTTACCAGGCCTAACACACAACCTTCAACGAAGAAACGCCCATTCATGCATGTCGCCACACAGAAGACACTCTAACTGAGAATCGAACCTTAACTAAAGCATTGATTATACTAAATGTAAATGAAGGTCCCTACCTTAATAAGGCAAATATGTATTTGCTATAGGTTCATAGGTAGGTACTAGGCTATCAGCCCGAGGGCCTACGTACGCCTAGCCAACAAGGTTCCTTGGCTTACGCCACCCAAGAAAGTTATTTTCCTGTGCCACTGTCGAGCAGAGACACAGAAGTGATCCCTGGGGTGTATTTCCTATTTCCCATCTGCTCATCAAGATTTTTCGTGAAGAGTGCTAATGAAGAACTTTGCCTGACATAGATGGGGTAGCCTGTTCCAGAGTATGGGAAGTCTCTGGGACAGGAATCTATCCCTCCAGTATGTCCTGTTTATTGTGGTGACAAGGTTTAGGTCCATAGACCATGTAGCTCGGAGGGATTGGGATTTCTTTAGTTGTAGCATGTCCAACAGCTCTGGGTTTGACATAGCTTTATATGAGGCAGAGATCACCTTGGAGTAGGTGATATGCTACGGAGTAAAGCTGGAGTTTTTTGAGACGGTCAGTGTAGGGCATCTGTTTGAGGCCAGTAATCCTCTTTGTGAGGTACTTCTGTGGCCTTTCCAGCTGCTGCAGATGTCTTGTGAGGTACAGTCCAAAAGGGGCAGTGTGTTCTATAATGGGTCCAATGAGTGTTGGGTAGATGGGAACAATGACCTCTTTTTTCCTGGATGAGAACCCTTTTATGATGCAGTGTGCCTCATAGAAGGACTTCCTGACTACTGTGGTGCTGTGACTATCAAAGGACAGACTACTGTCAACCTGGGTCCCAAGGTCTCTTATCACACATTCGGTGTTAAGTAGACTGCTGTCTATGTAGTAGTTCATGGGTACAGAGTTTTTCCAAAGGGGATGACAATGCACTTTTTGGCACTGAGCCTGAGGCCATGGCTCTGACAGCAGGCATCTGTCTCAGTGAGGCCCTTCTGTAGGATATCCACATCATTTGGGGACTCGACTATGATTCCTAGTTTGCAGTCATCTGTGAACTTCATTAGCCAGTGGCCTTCTGTGTTAGCCTGTACTTCAGAGAAGTAGATACCAAACAGGAGAGGTCCAAGGACTGAATCCTGTGGTACTCCACTTGTCACTGGTTTGAGGTCAGATTTGGAGTGTGCAACTTTTACAGTGTGGGTTCTGTCTGTGAGCCAGTTGGCAACCCATCTTGTGACGTAGAGATTTATACCTAGTTTAGTGAGTTTAGCTATAATTCCAGAATGGGGGATGGTGTTGAAAGCCTTGGAAAGGTCAAGATTAGCTGTGTGAACCACCTTACCCTCATCTACAGCTTTGGTGATTGCCTCAAAGAAGTTGATCAGGTTCAGGAGCCATGATCTGCCTTTCACAAACCCGAACTGGGTGGGATCCAGAATTTGGAGGTTACCGATGTCTTTGTTTATGAGTTCCATGATGATACATTCCATGGCCTTGCAGACCAGGCTCATCAGGCTAATAGGGCGATAGTTCCCAGGATCAGTGGGATTATGGACAATACTTGCTATATCTAGGAAATGCATAACCAGAAGGTGGAATTGAAATACACCCATGACCTTGGAAGAATTCTACATTTTACTGAAGACAACTGCATCGATGGAAATAAAAAACAAAGAACTACAAATCTATCCCAGACCATTGGTAAATAATCCTTGGAAGAAAGTTACATCTTTGTTGGACACTCAATAATAATCAATATTGTATCTCTGATAACTGATCTGTTAATTCTATATTTAATAACATACAGTGTATATAATTGAAAGTCATGCTATTGTAAATATTGTATATAGTTGTTTAAAATGATATTTAAAAATATTATGTAAATGTTATTTTAATTGAAAATAAAAAAAAAAATTGAGGAAAAAAAAGAATATGTAGCTATAGGGATATTTTGGCACAAGAAATAAAGAAAACAGTTAATATGTTTTTAAGAAGGGGGTATGACCCAAAAAGTGTGCAGGAAGCAGAAGCTAAAGTTGTAAATGGTTTGGGGGGGCATAAAGGAATAAGAAAAGGGGATGTAGGACATCATAAAAATATAAAGTGTACTCAACACAGAATAGATCCAGTATATTTTGTGTCTGTTTATAATATTAAAAGCAGAGAAATTGTAGAATTAATTAAATATTATTGGGAACATCTAATACAAGATACATTTCTAGCTGCTATATTAACAAAACACCCCTCTTTTCATATACTAAGGGCAAAAGTATAAAAGATTTGTTGGTGCGTGGAGCCTTTAGTACGCCGGTAGTACTCACACATTATTGATAGCCGCGGTGGTGTAGCGGTAGCATTGTTGCCTCACAGCAAGAAGTTCTCCCGTTTGATTCTCGGCTGGAGTGCCCCTTCTGTGTGGAGTCTGCATGTCCTCCCCACGGTTGAGTGGCGTTTGAAAGACATGCGTGAATGGGCGTGCCTTCATTGAAGGTTGGGCATCGAGCTGGCACCTCAGCACCATAAAACTCTACTGCCAGTCATTAGCGGACTGAAGTTCTGCTGTGGCAACCCCTAACCAGGAAAAGCCGAAAGACAAACAACAAAACTCACACATTATTGATACAGTTGGATGTATTAATAATGTTAAATTTGAAACTAGGGGTGTATTCACTTGTGAAAGCAAAGGGGTAATATATGTTTTACGTTGCCCCTGTGACCTGTTTTATATTGGAGAAACAAAAAGGATGTTCCGTACTAGGTTTATGGAGCATCTAAAGGATGTGAGGCACCAAAGAGAGGATAAAATAGCTTCTTCACATTTTAAAACAAAACACAATAGTGATGCTGTTTTGCTGCAAGGTACTATTTTAGAACAAATTAATTGTGTTTGGGGAAATGAAGATATGTTAAAACAGAAATTATTGTATAATGAATGTATATATGTTTTAAAATATAAAACTTTGGTCCCCAAGAGATTGAATAATGAGTTAAATTGGAAGTGTTTGCTTTAAGAATGAAGAGAGTTTAATTGTTTGATTGAATGGAATTTGTGGTCAGTTTGCATAAAAGTGAATTTTTATGGAGGATTTTTATTCCAAGAAGGTGGTAACAATGAGGTGCTAGAATAAAACAGTGTTTTTTTACCATCTGGTTGCTTTATTTAAGTGCCACAAATATCTGCATTTTTATTTTTATTTCCATATTTGGACTATAGTTGTTGGATTTGTTTGGAATGTGGAGGTTCTGTCGTGGTTTGTTTTCTATGGTTAGAATCATGGACAGCACCCAGGCTGTCAGAGGCTAAACTGCCTTTCATACATTTTTATCCCCCTCAGCTCATGATAAAACAAAGGGAACAGTGTCTCAGTGTTCATAAATGACAAGTACAGTGCTAGACTGGTCCAACAACATGACTCACTTGAGCTGCTGCATGCCCAACTAATGATAGGTGTGACCCCTATAATATCATACAGATCCCCTAATATGAGTCAGGAAAACCACAACTCTTACCTAAACCTACTGGAATCTCTTAACATTCAGCCTAACACCATACTTATGGGTGACGTCAACTACTGCTCCATAAACTAGAAAAATTATATGACCCATAATTCACTTACTCAGAGGTTTTTGGACTTTGTCAAATCAAACACCCTGAAGCAACTAGTTAGCTCCCCAGCTAGAGGTACAAATATCATAGACCTGGTACTCATGAACATGGGGGGGATGTTATTCCTGCCTGTGCATTAACTCCTCACTGGTAAGATCTGACCACAAAATTATCTCCTTTAGTTTTAAAACTAATCTATAACCCCCATCAAACTCCAAACCTGTTAAGAATTTTGCTAAGGCCAATTACCTCAAACTAAGTGACAGCTTATTAAACTTCCAAGCACCTCCAAACCAGGATGACACTAAGGCCTACACTCAAAAGTGCTGCATATCCACATTCACAGCTGCATAGAGGAGGTAGTGCCTGTCCAAGTCAAATCTATGTTTACTGGCAAAAATAAGCCACTCTGGTGGACCCCTGGTATAAACAGGCTATTCAACAAAAGAAAAGAAATCCTCTCCAAAGTCAAGAAGGAACAGAGAAAAAAGTGCAAAAAGACACTCACCAGTCTAAACAAATTAGAGATCTGGCCAAATCTGCCAACGCAAACTATGAGAAAAAGGTAACCTCCCAAGTGAAAGATAACCATAAGACTTTTTTAATTATGTTCATAACCTCAGTGGAAGCTCTCAGCAATGTGCTGAATTAATCATGAACGGCAACACTTACACCCAATCTGAAACTATAGCAAACCTGCTATCTAACAAGTTCAGTTCAAACTTCTTCCCCCATCACCTCCTACTAAACCAAAAAAATACCCACAAACATCACCCTACCAGTCATTATGAGGGAACTGGTCCTTACTGTGCTCACTAAAACAAAAAAACTTGGCCTCCATGGGTCCAAACAACATTCCAGGATGCTTCTTAAATACCTTAAAATGGAATCTATCAGAGCCAGTAGAGAATCTTTTTAACCACAGCCTCTGGATGGGCTTTGTCTCGGAGGAATGGAGGACTGCAAAAGTCATCCCTCTGTACAAGGGGGCCCATCAGCTTACACAGGGAAGTACACACCCATAAGCTTGATCATTCTTATCTGCAAGGCTATGGTAAGAATTATCATGGACCTGATCAATAATGACATACAAATTCTCCAAACACTGGACCTGATCCAGTTTTGCTTTGTCAAAGGGAGTTCTTGCTTGCTCATTCTGGTGGACTTCTTCGAGAAAGTCACCAGGGCCATGGATGAAAGTAAAACAGTACATACCACTTAGCTAGACCTGGCTAAAGCTTTCAACACAATCCCGCACTAGGGGATCATAGATAAACTTACTGAGTTAGGCATAAATCCCTACATCATCAGATGGATAGCAAACTGGCTCACTGACAGGATACATGTTGTCCAGATAGGATAATCCACTTCTGATAAGAAACCTGTTACTAGCAGTGTCAAACAGGGCTCATTGTTGGGACTCCTTCTGTTTGGTATATACTTCTCTGAATTGAAGGCAAATGTTGGGGGCATCTGGCTCACCAAGTTCACCGACGACTATAAGCTTGAAGTAATCATTGAATCCCCAAATGATGTTGACATCCTACAAACAGACCTAAAATGACATATTACTGGTGCCAAAACCATGGTCTCAGACTAAATGCTAAAACATGCATAATCATACCCTTTGATAACTCAAATATCCGTACAAATCATAATTTTGATAGCACTCCCCTAAAAGTAGACCTAATGGTGAGGGACTTAGGAACAGATAGATGGTAATCTAAACTTTGACCAGCAGGTAGCTATGGTTCATAGGTTCATATGTGTGTACTAGGCTAATGTCCCTGGAGCCTTTACAAACCTACCCCATAGGATTACCCTGACATAGTGCCACCTGACCTTAGTTCCCAGTGCCTCTGTTGAGTAGAGCCACTGAAGTGATCCCTGGGGGAGAATTTTCTATTTTCCATTCACTCATTAAGGTTTCTCTTGAAGAGGGCCAGTGAGGTGCTCTGTTTGCTATGCATGGGAAGTTTATTCTATAGCAAGGGTAGTCTCTGGGTTATGAACCTGTCCCTCCAGCACATTCTGTTGATTGTGGTAATGAAGTTGAGGTCACTGGACCATATGGTGAGGAAGGATTGGTATTTCTTTAGATGTAACATTTCTAACAGAGCTGGATCAGACATGGCTTTGTATGAAAAGCAGAGATCGCCTCTAAGTAGGCGATATGAGAAAGAGAATAGTTGGAGTTTTTTTAGTCTGTCTATATAGGACAAGTGTTTAAGGCCTAGGATCCTCTTTGTGTGGTACTTTTGCAGCCTCTCCAGTTGTTGCAGGTGTCTAGTGATGTACATGCCAAATGGGGCATTGTACTCAATGACTGGCCTAATGAGGGAAGAGTAGAGACAATGCCCTCTTTCTTGCTGGATGCAAAACCCTTAGTAATGAGATGTGCCACATAGAAGGACTTGCTGACCACAGTGGCAATGTGGTGGTCAAAATAGAGGCTGCTGTCAACCTGTGTTCCCAGATCTCTTATAACACCTTCTGTGTTCAGTGGACTAGCATTGATGTGGTAATTCATGGGAACCAGGTTTTTCCCAAAGGGGATGATGACATATTTTTTGGCATTGAGCTTAAGGCCATGGTTCTGACACCAGTTGTTGGTTTCAGTGAAGCCTTTCTGTAGGATGTCAACATCACTTGGGGAGTTAATAATAGCTCCCAAGTTGCAATCATCTGTGAACTTTGTCAACCAAAAACCCTTTGTGTTGTCCTAGACTTCAGAGAAGTAGATACCAAACAGGAGAGGATCAACGACCAAACCCTGTGGGACTCCACTCGTGACTAGTTGGCAGTCTGACTTGAAATCCACTACTTTCACACTGTGGGTTCTATCTGTGATCAGTTTGCAATGCACCTAGTGATATAGGGGTTACTGCCTAGCTTAGCGAGTTTTTCTATGATTCCTGAATGGGGAATGGTATCAAACGCCTTGGCCAGATCAAGGTAGGCTGTATGAAACACCTTGCCTTCATCCACAGCTCTGGTGACTGACTCAAAGAAGTCAACCAAGTTGAGCAGGCATGATCTACCCTTCACAAAACCAAACTGTGTAGGATCCAGAGTTTGGAGATTCTCTATATCCTTGTTTATTAGGTCTATGATGATGCGTTCCATAACTTTGCATATCAGACTCATCAGGCTAATGGGGTGATAGCTCCCAGGGTTTGTAGTCGCTCCTCCTTTGTGGAGAGGGATGACTGTAGCAGTGTGCCATTCGGTAGGAACAAAGCCTGAGGTGAGGCTGTGATTGAACAGGGCACACAGGTGAGGTGCCAGTTCACTCTGTAGTTCATGTAGAACACAGCCAGGGATATTGTCAGGTCCCATGATGGAAGCTGTATTCTTGGCCTTGGACAGTGCTGATTTAACCTGTGCAGGAGTAATACTGGGTGCCTGGCAGTCTACTGGTATTGTGATTGGTCTTTGGGGGGGGGGGGGTAAAGTTGGCACTGAATCTGTTGGCCAGTATATTGGCAATATCTGTTGGCTCAGTATAGGAGGTACCATTGTGCAATAGCTCAGAGCAAATCTGGGTATTGTCATGTAGATTCTTTACATAACTATAGAAGGCCTTGTGGTTGTCTTTACTATCTGCTGCAATTCTGTTTCAATTCTGTTTCATAACTAGCTTTAGAGGATTTGATGAGGGATATCAACTTTTTGTTAAGGCTGAGTTTTTCCAGTCTTGGGACTTCACCTTATTTCACATCAGTTTCCTCCTTCTGTTGTAGAATTTGTTTATGGCAGGGGACCACCAGACTGGCTTCATTTTTTTGGAGGAGAACATCTTGGTTCTGTTGGATATGGTGAGATCCATGTATTTCTGTACATGTTTGTACAATGCATTGGTGTATGATTCAGCAGTCATGCAACTATTCTCCATTTGCATGGTTGCCATGAAGTTAGCCTCACCTGTTTTTAGGAGCCCAAAGTTAGCGTTGGATACGTTTTTCATGGTGGTTATCTTTGGGGGGGGGGTGGATTTCCAGGGTGATTAGTTTGTGATCAGATCTAACCAGGGAGGAGTTAACTATTGGTGTAGAGCAACGGTCACCCATGTTAGTAATGACTAGGTCAAGGATGTTGTTACCTCTAGTGGGGGTAAGAATGAGCTGGTCCAAGGCATTTAAATTAATGAATTCCAGGAAACGGTGGGCAAGTGTATTGATACATGAGTAGTTTTCCCAGTTAATGGAGGGATAGTTGAAGTCGCCCAGTATGAGAGTGTTAGGTTGGACCCTAATATTCTCCACTGTGCTTAGGAATGTGGAGTGTGAGTCTTGGGACATTGTTGGGGACCTATAGCAGGCTACGACCTGAATCAATGTCTTACACAATGCTAGCTGCACCTGAAGTATCTATGATGCATTATGTTGGACTACCAGTCTGGAGCTGTGTGCATCCCTTATGAATATGGAAACATCACTGCCTTTGGAGCTTCAGTCCAAGTTCTGGGGCCGAAAGGTGTGGAATGAGTTATAGTCTGGTAGTGCAGGGGTGTTGCAGCACAAATGTCGATGTTCTCCATTTTAAGGAGTGCTTCGAGCGAGTACATTTTCAGATTTGGACTTCTAGTGTTGAGCAGGTAGTGAGGAAATCCTTGTGTGTGACTTAACTCATAAGTAAAGGCATGGCATCAAGGTCAAAGGAAGTCATAGTCCCACTGTACTCAGTCCCCATAAGGCTCCCTTCTTGCATGTACTTAACCAGGAACTTACACCAATTGAGTGGTCCCCGAGGTTTTTCACAAAAAAAAATGTAAAGCATAAGACACATGTCTTATGTAAACCGATTAAAGGCCCTGCCCCTTTACTCCAACTCATATTGTTTATTATGAGGTGACTTATGCCTGACCTACAAGGCATTCTCTGATCAAACCCTGATGAAAATGTTACATATTCACAAGAAAAATTATACAAGGTTTAAATGTTTCGTGGATCTGAACCTTATTTGTGACTCTAACAGAATTGCTGGAGAGAGATTCATATCCCAAAGGCTACCCTGTCTGTGGAATAAACTTCCCATCTTCCTAAAACAAAGACTGGTCCTCACTCTCTTCAAAAAGAATTTGGATAAATGAGTGGGGAACCATAAATTCACTTCTGGGGTACTGCCCATATCCCTTATGGACAGAGGCAGTCTGTAAAAATGACTCGGGGGGGGGGGGTCCAACAGCCAAAGACCACTACCCTGATACTACCCCATCCCATATCTGGGGGGATTAAGATATATTATTGTCATATCCTGGGTATTATTGACTAGGCTTGTAAAGGTTCTTGTGCCATTAGCCTTGTAATCACCTACGATCCTATGAAGAGAAATAAGAAAGTGAAGAAAACAATGAAGATGAAGACTGGATCAGCACGCAAGAAGGAATGGGCATACAGGGGAATAATGGGAGTCAAACATTCAATGTAAAAAGCAAAACAATGAAACAGAGCTGAATGGGTTGAGGTTAACGAGGCAAAGAGAAGTGTGGGGCAAAGACCATAGTTAGAAAGTTCATGAGAAGAGGAAGTGAGAAAGTAGAGTGTGGTGTCTCATAGTCATATGGCCATAATATAGTTTATTGCACCACTACAGGAAAGATTAACACATAGGTGTCCCTTTAAAATAGTTCAGAAAACCTGTAGGCTGGAGATTTATCTTAGATGAAGAGGAACTTGACCTTCAGAAGAGACACTATTGAGAGGCAAAAATACCAAGTGGAATGTGCCAAATTATGTGTTTGTCAAGTATAAGACAAACTCCTATTCTTCAGTAACTAACAAATGAATTTTAACAATTATTTTTGTCACATGGTATTTCCAGTCACTTAAGAGTTTATACAGAGATACATGGTCAGAGTGAGTGGGATATCCAGTAGTTATTATTTCACTTATGATACAGTTAGTGTCTTATTTAGCAAGAATGGCCTTTTCTGCATTTTAAGCAAAAAGTGCTCCATTTGACAGTCTTGGAAGAAGTATTTTATTTACTAAGTTGCTTCTCATTCAGGTAACTGGACTGATCCTTTGGGACTTTTTTCTGAGTCATAACTCAGGGGGAAGTATATAACGAATAGGCATATGATATGAAAAATAAGACATGCAATATGAAATGCGAATGTACACAGTATGAAAGTATCCAGACCTTAAAATGCAGCTCAGAATTAAACAAAAAAGCTAAAGTAAATTAGAAATAATGTAATATAACTTACATCAAAGTTTATCTGCTATATTCCTCAGAAAAAGGAGGGTAAAAGTGAGAAATCGCCAGACACCAAAAGGTATGTTGAGAGCAAATGTAAGTAGACTTGAAGTAGATTCATACTTCATGAGGAATGGTGACCTTAAACCAGTCCAGTGGCTAGGAGAAGGCATGGAGCTCCGGTGTCTGGTGCAAAGGATAGAAAAAGCCTTATGCTTACGCTCACCAGGAGAGCTTGTAATGTGCACCTACTGAATACTGAAGTAAAAGAAAAGAGTCTAAAGTTCTGCAATATCTGGACAGCTCCAGGCACTAAATAATAGCTAGTAGTTACCTGAAAAGAACTGCACAGCTTAGGGAACAAGAGTAGTAAACAGTCCTAAATAGAAACAGACTTTGAAGACTATGTAATGGTAAAAGAAGCATGACACAACCTACATTATTTGTTAAAGACTGCAACTTCATTTAAAAAAAAAGAACAACTTCAGTTAAGAAAGGTTTATTTAACCTGGGGAGAAATGAACTCCAAAACTGCATTGTCAATAGGAAATCATTGTCAGTGTGATTTCTATTTCTACACTGCCAGTAATTTGTGTTTTGTATTTTTTTTCTTTTTTATTTTCTCTGAGACTGTTTGACTGCAAAGTCAGTATGCATACATTAGAGGCCAAGAAGGAGCTTTGGGGGATTGCTCCCCCTACAAAAAATTATTTCTATAGTGCTTTCATCAAGTTAAAGCTTAGATCAATTTGTTTTGTCTAGCTGAAGCTTTACTTACATGAGCCTTGATGACACATAGGGAAAAGTGACTGGTTCTCTGCAATAACGACATCTGGTGAGGGCCAAGTAATATAATAACGCAGTAAAAAAAAGCTGAGATTTTCACTTTCCAAGTAATATATCTGCAATAAGTAACAGAAATTAGAAGCAAACATGGAAGTGTGCATGGGTCAGTGAGACAGAACTATGGGATGCACACAAGGTAAGGTAGCAAGCTAGTAAAAACTCTGTGACTGCTGCCTGAATGATTGCTCATCCCACTGGCTGAAGTCACTGGAGAAGATGAGGGGAGCTGATCATTGATTGAAAAAGGAAAAGAAAAATATATTGATAGGTAGAAAGATAGATAGATAGATAGATAGATAGATAGATAGATAGATAGATAGATAGAAAAAAAAAGTATTTGAATTTATTGAAATTGCCTGTTGGGGCATAGTAAATAAAGAGGGGACAAGAAAAAATCCTTTTGGGGGGGTCACATTCATTCTGGCTGAGCTACCAAATGGCATGTCTTTAGCCTTAGTGTTACTACCATGAAGACGTTATATAAACATTGAGGCCTGGATAATGTTGAGGTTTCTGTAGAACAAAAGAGATTATTTTTCCCAGGATCTGTTTAGTGCCTGTGATAAGGTAATATTTAGCTCAACAGGCTAAAAATACTTTCATAGGATCATAAATGTTACAATGCAGCTGAGTCATGAGGACATTTCCACCTTGCCAATAACCCACCCTTTGGCCTTGCCTCTCATTTTAAGGAGGACCACGTCAGTCAAACATCCAGACACTATATCACACTGTGTAATGTGGAGTGGGAGTTTGTTCCAGAGATAGGGTAAGCACTGCATGACAAATCTATCCAACTTCTTATTTCTATTTATTTGTTGGAGTAGGTTTAGGTCTTTGGCCCTTCTGCTAGCTGGAATGTTTGATTTATTGAGATATAAGAGTTCTTGGACTACTTGTTCCCCTATAAGCAAGGAACAAGTCTTACCTAAGGGATGTGTATGAAACTGAGTAGAAGAATAAAAAGCCTCCAGCCTTTCTTCACAGTTAAAGTCTTTTAATCCCCAGACTTTTTCATTACAAATCCCAGGGGTTTTTCCAATTCACAAAACCATACACTTGAGGAAATCAGGCTCAGCTCACGAAAGAGCGTTATTTTTGTGGATGTAATAAATATTTTCGTATCGTGAGCTGAGCCTGATTTCCGCAAGTGTATGGTTTTGTGGATAGTTTGATTTTACACTTGTGTTCCAGTTTATTCAGTTTTGTTTTTTCCAATTGCTTGATATGTTTAATAAAGTACATCCCAAAGGGGCATTGTATTCAGTGATGGCTCTTATCAGTGGGGGTACAAGGAAGTGAGGACTTCTTTAGATCTGTAAGATATAGCTTTATCTTTGGGCACTGTGTCATATAAGGATTTCCTGACCACTGTTGCAACCTGATGGTCAAACACAAGGGATATGTCCACCCATTTATTCAGGTCTTTCACAACATTTTTGTTTGAAGTGTTATATTATCTATGTTGTAAGTAGGAACGGGTCTATATCACGTCGACGAAACGGCAGAAGTTCGAACACCATATGTTCAAACTTCTAACCTCGAAGTGCAAAACCATCAAAGGCTTAGAACAGCGATTTTTTTCCCCGGGAAAAAAATCGCTGTTCCAAGAAAACACACACACAACACAAGCACACCAAAATAAATAATCCACACATATACATTTCACAAAACCCTACTTCTGACCCTACACTAAACCGTACATACACTACTATCTATCCACTTACCTTAACCCAAACCTTAACCCTAAGGTCCGTAACTGTCGCACACTCAACTTACCAGCTCCTTAACCCTAAGGTCCGTAACTATCGCACACTCACCTTACCTGGTCCATAACCCTAAGGTCTGTACCTATCGCACACTCACTTTACCTGCTCCCTAACCCTAAGGTCCATAACTATCGCACTCTCACCTTACCCGATCCCTAACCCTAAGGTCCGTAACTATCACATACTCACCTTAACCCGGTCCATTCACATACTTACCTTAAGCCGGTCCATAACCTTTGCACCACAGTGGAGGGAATAGTGAAGCTGCAAAAACTGTCCACCAAATTCTTTCCCTGGGAAAGAATTCAATGTTCTGCGGCTTCGCGATAATCAGTTTTCGAACTTCACAGTTCTAACATATGGTGTTCGAACTGCTGAAGTCTCGACAAACTGATGGGAACCCATAGGAACTAAAGAGTGATAGCCAAATGACACAATGATGCACTTTTTGCCTTTGAGCTTCATCCCATTTTTTAGTACACTAGTGCACTTTTTGCCTTTGAGCTTGTGCCTGTTTTTAGTACACCAGCTATTGACAAGCTCCTGACAGAGTGCGTATATGTCTGCGGTGGACTTGGAGACTATTCCTAGCTTACAATGATCTGCAAATATTATTATCCATAAACTCGCGTTTGATAATTGAAGATTAGAAAAGTAGATATCAAACAGAAGAGATCCTAGAACTGATCCCTGTGGGGCAACACTGGTCACCTTCTTATTCTCTGAGGATGTTCCCCTACCTCTCACAGTGTGAGTCATGCCTCTAAGCCAGTCAGATATCCAATTAACTACATATGGGGCAATTTGCAGTTCATTCAATTTGACCACTGGTTCAATAGCCTAGTAAACTTCTATGATCCTATGATCCTATAATATACTGAATGGCTTGACTAGGTCAAGGTTTACTATGTGGTCTGTTTGACCAGAGTCAACAGCCTAAGTAACCCTCTCAAAGATTCATTAGATGGGATGTATGCTTGTAAAAGTCAAACTGCTGAGAGTTCAGTCTGAAAATATTTTTGATATCATAGTTAATTAGGTCCATAATGATATATTGCTTGGCCTTGCATTTAAGACTTGTTAAGTTGATGGGTCTGTAATTCCCATGGCCTGAGGTAGAGGTCACATTTATGGAGTGCCATTACAACAGCTGTGTGACAAAGCCATTTGATAGGCTCAGGTTGATGATTTTGAGGAGATGGTCCACCAATGCTTGTTAAAGCTATTAATTAGGAAATTAACTTCAAATTAATCCATATGTGGTGTGTAGTGTATTCTTCATTCAAATTCATTAATTTGAATTTTTAGATGACTAAGCTTGAGTTGTTTCATTCTTTAACTAAATATGGAGGTTTAAAAGCGTCATCTGCATTAATCTTGGGCTTATAATTATGCCGCTAAGGTTCAACAACAAAACAAAAGAGTTAATTTCCTGGAATTTCCTAGAAAAAGGTACATCATCTACATTGCTGGAAATCAATATCAAATGTTTTTTCAGATAATGATGTTTCACTTTTTAAAATGTGCTAGAAAAGGTATAACAGAAACAGGATGGTATATGCATATATTTTTGTTTTATCTGTATTTATTTCATAGTTTAACCTAATTATGTGGTACATGTTTATGACAGACTTCATCTGTGGACCTCCTGCATAGGTATAATGAGTAATCTTTTCAAGCTGTTTTTGTAGCACTGACCTATGAGCATCTTCTGAGCGGTAGTGTTGTTCCTTATATCTTGTAAAGAATATACAGAGGTTTCCACATTTCTGCCCAAGCTGGTCTCCTTCATCAGTTGGGCCTTGTCAACTTGCTCTAGTTCAATGGTAAATGTATGGGCATGAAGGCTGAAATAGTCATAGAATGACATGTTCTTATGGATTCTTACAAGTTATCTTTACTTTATTACTTATACTAATAAATATATCAGTTATCAAGTAAATATCATAAACTATAATTATATAAAGATCTTATGAATTATGTTAGCAGGGTTTTTAATAAGTTAAGTGTTCCAGAACACAGTTAGACTCTTCACTTGGGTCTATATCAATTTGTCGAAGGTTCACTTCTGCGAACCTTTCTTCATTGACCTGAAACCACTGAACATTTAGTTCTGCGAACGTTCACATCTGTGCAAGATTTAAGTGGGGAAAGGAAGCAGTTGGCCAACAGCACAAATTTGCCCTTTCCCCCACTGTAGTGCGATCTCAGAGTTGGTATATATAGTTAGGAGGGGTATGACGGGAGCTGTCCCCCACTTGGTTAGGTTTGACATACTGCAGTGTGTGCTCTGGTGTAGTGTTCGCCAAGTACTTCTTTACCTTGGTGAAATATTTTTTTGATGTGAACATTCACAGAGCTGAAGGTTTGGTGGTATTGGGTCAATGAAGAGAGGTTCATGAAAGTGAACCATTAAAAAATTGATAGACCCCTTCACTTATAATGTATTGATGAGGCCAAATAAGGGCAAATGTGTTTACAGGTAATAGAGTCTGGATTATTGCAGTTGAATGTATTACTAATCACCCATGTGTCATTATGCATCATGCCTTTTAATTGTCCTTGATTTCAGAGCATGTCCCTAATTTTGCATATTTGTGGTCTGTTACTCATAAAATTTGTGATTGTGTATTAAATTGTTGAGTCTCATACTTCATATCCTTCAAAAAAATGCACAGCAATGCAAATTGTGTTATTTTAGCATATATTTAAGTTTATAAGAGTAATACTGAAAATCTGCTCCTGATTTTCGTCCTTTGTTCCCTATTATTCTTTGGCTTTGTATTTGTGTCATGAGATAAAAGGCTGACAGTTATACAATGCATTCAAGAGCCATTGTGCTGTAGCACTTTTATTTTTTCTTCACAGAAAATTCATATACCTTCCATAATGCATCGATAAAAGGAATTTTAGAAAATATCCTTGTATATATATCTTTCTATCTTTTGCTATGGTCTTTCCAGTTGTGGATTACACATATCAATGTATGGCTTTTGCAGCTCAGGATCTTTTGAAGGGCCTGAATGCTGTTGGTATCCCAAATACAATAAACACATAGTGATATACGCTAGCTCTACTGTATCGGTTTTAGGTCTCACAGCTGGAGGGTGGTAAGGATATGCCCTTCCAGATTGCATACTGCTATGGACAATGGAAACAGTATAAATGTAAAAGTTCAATTGTGCTTTTACAAGTCTGAACAGACCTGAACATTGCTATTTACTACCCAATTTGTAGACTGCGGATATTTGTCTCTGAAAGTATAATGCAGTCAGCAAGTTCCATTGAAAAAGTCTCAGTACTTGTTGAGTGGGTATTGTTTAGGTTACTGTCAACAAATGAAGAAAGACAACACTACTAGTGTGCTGCACAAGCATTATTTACTCATTTATTTATTTTAATATCATTTTCTGTTTGTTAACCACATAGGCAGACTGGCCCAAATACCCTTTTCAGCCATGACCCAGGCACACAGGCTAGGTTATATAGTTGAAAAATGCATGGTGCAAGCACAAATAACAGATTTATAGGACACATGAAAACTTTTGTACATTAACCAGTGAAGATAATGAAATCAGATTGTTGATAAAAATATATATGTTTACGCAAAAATGCATACATTTATATACATTCAAAACTGAATATCTTATAGTGTAGTAAAAAGTGAATATATTACGGAGCAAGGGCAGAGCTACGATTATGAATTAATTGTTAGACATTGCCTCTAAAGCATTTACAGTCAGTTTTACTAAAGACATGTTCCGAAAATGATGTCTTGAAACCAAGTAGGGAATTTTGTGACTTAATTTCACGAGGGATATTATTCCATACAGCAGGACCAAGTCAGGAAAAATGTTCTTCTGTTACAGTTTTGAAAGGGGAAGCTAAGTAACATGGTGTTGTCTTGGGTACCTCTCAGTGAATATGCTTGTTCTCTGTTGGACAGTTTTCTTTTTAGAGGGAGGCAGTAGCTATTTTGTAGGAATTTGTAAAGTAAGGTAAAAACAGATATGTCTCTTTGGTCACTGGAAGCCAATTAAGAGCCTGAAGTAAGGAGCAGTGATGTATACATGCAAGAATCAATATAAAAACTAAAAGACCTCTGCACAAAAAAATTCTAGCTAAAGTTAATCCAAAGCCTAAGAAGGATATGGACTCCTGAAGATTTAAATTATAATACAGTGTGTGTGTATTGGTACTTGGTGTTATATCCATTTCTTTGAAAATGCTTATGAATACAATGTAATATCCATATTCTACACCTCTTGAGAAGCTTATTTCAGTTTATTTGTATCATATTATGTCTCTCAAGTCTTTAATAATGTAAGATTTAATGGGTCACAGCACTAGAGACAAAGACAATCTCAGAGAAAACCAAAAGTGCTGTTAAACAAATACAATTACTTTCTTGTACTGGATAAGTAGGACAATATGTCAGGGTGGATTGACTGAAATGACCCAATTTAAAGTTAATTAGCTATATAAAATGTACCCACATGAGACTAAGTAAGGCATGACATTTAGTGATTTTTAAAATAGAAGAACAGGCAAAGAACAGTAGGAAATAAACTTTAGTCATAAAGCCAACTGAGGGTGCCCCTGGTGTCTGCACTAGGTAAAGCACTTAGGATTGTCTGCACCTGTATCTCCTAGGCTTTTGCATATCATCTAAAACTTTAATCACAACTTTAGATCCTTTTTTAGGCAATGCCAATTTGACAAAACTACCAACACAGCAAATAAAACCCAAAGAAACCTAAGAGTATTAGTGCTCAGTGCTATGAACTTGAAAAAGAAACTCCATACTCTACAACTTCTCCTCACTGTGGGGATCTGTGCAGTTACTGCAATATGGTTTAAATCCACAGAACGTACTTTAGCAGGGCAGTACTTCAGTGACTTTCATGCATTTAGACCATCAGCTGCACAGACAGGGACAAAAGGTGGAGGTGTCTCAGTCTATATTAGCAACAAACCAAATATTGTGAATCCACGCTGTGGTGGAAACTGAACAACCACTCTGAACAACAAAGTAATACATAATCATAACACTTTATTCACACTAGGGAAAGGGAAAAGTCATGGCTAAAGTCAGGAAGAGCAACTCCCATAATGATAGGAGATCTCTAATTAAACGAAACAGGAAACTAAGAGGACTAATTAAGTCCAACAAGGCAAATTATGAGGTCAACATAGACTCACAGGCTAAAGACAACCACATGACCTTCTATAGCTATGTCCAAAATCACAAAAGCAGCATACATCAGTGTGCCAAACTGGGGGCAAATGGTGCCCCTTCACTGAGCAGAGCAATACAATAAATTTGCTGTCTGACAAATTAAGCTCAAACTTCACCTCTCACTCCCCTACTGCATTCCCCTATAAAATATCTACTAGCATAACTCCTCCCCAACTACTAACAGTGAGCAAATCCTGATGGCACTTGCTAAGGGCAAAAACACAGCCTCACTAGGCCCCAACAATATCCCAGATGCCTCCTAAATAGCTTGAAACATAACCTATGAGGGCCACGTGAGTCACTTTTCAACTACAGTCTCAAAACAGGCTTTATATTATGAGAATGGAGGACTGCAATGGTTATCTCACTTCACAAGTTAGACCAACAAGCAACCGCAAAACTACAGACCTATTAGTCTGACTTGTCTAATATGCAAAGCCATGGAACAAATTATCGTGGAAATGTTCAACAAATACATAGGCAACCTTCAAACACTGGACCAAACCCAGTCTAGCTTTGTCAAGGGAAGGTCATGCCTACTAATCCTGGGGGACTACTTTGAGAAGGTCACCAATGCCATGGCTGAGGGGAAGATGGTGTCTACTAACTAGCTGGATCTGGCTAAGGTTTCCAATACAATACTCCACTTAGATATAGTTGACAAGCTCACCAATCTGGGTATAAACTTCTGTATAACTCACTGGATTGCCAGCTGACTCATAGACAGAGCCCAGGAAATCAGGATTGGTGAGCCCACCTTCAATAAGATACCAGTCACCAGCAGAGTACCTCAAGGCTCCTTACTGGGACCACTCCTATTTGGCATCAACTTCTCAGAAGTAACTGCAAATGTAAGGGCCTTTGGCTGACCAAATTCACATACATCTGCAAATTGGGAGTTATCATAGATTCCCCCCATGACAAAACATCTTACAAGAGGGCATACCTCTCAACTGTACAGGTTTTCGCAGACAGTCCAGATTTTTGACTCATATTTTTGGTCCATTTTTTTATAAAACTGTGTTTTTTTCTGGCAAATTAGTGGCAGATCATTAAAGACTGAAGTTAGAAAATAATGACAGACATTTGAGTTTCAGATTTCATATCCTTCAGAAAATTCATGCTAATGCAAAACCTGCTATTCTATCAACTTTCTAAGTCTGTAAGAGCAATATTTAAAAATTGTCCCTATTTTTGGGCCTTTGCCTAACTTTTATTTATGGCTTTATCCAGATTTTTTGCTCAAAGAGGTTGAGAGGTATGCAAGAGGATTTAACACAGACAAATAACCGGTGCCAAAGTCGTGGATTAAAATTCATTGCCAGGAAATGCATTATAATATCTTTTGGGAAAACTGTCATCCAGGCTAATTATTCCATCAATAAGACCCCTAAGAATTGATCTGGTAGCATGTGGCCAAGGAAGATATAAAATCATTATATGTTGCCCAGCTTATAAGTAAGGGCATGGCATCCAAATCCAAAGAAGTCATAGTTTCAATTTATTCAACCCTTAACAGACTCATCATTGAGTACAATGCCCCCTTGGAGGTGTACCTGACCAGACATATGCAACAGCTGGAACTCCCACAAAGGTTCCTTACCAGGAGAATTCACAGTATAAATACATTGTCTTACATGGATTTCCTTAAAGCCCCATCTCTATATTCAGTCTCCTACAGGTAACTGAGATACAGTCTATGCCTGGCATACAAGGCCTCCTCGGATCCAGCTCTGATGGACCTACCTTTTGCATATTCACAAAATGAACAGCATCAGATCCACTAGATCCAAGGATTCAAATTTTGGAGGGTGGCCTAATGGTTAAGGTGTTTGCCTTACAAACAGAAGGCACAGTGTTTGAATCTCACAGGGGATAACTGGCTAGGCTTAAAATGGCTCGCAAGGGCAGTTAGCCTAGTACTAACCTATGAACGTATGAACATAAGTAAGACATGTTGGTGAGACAGATACATGTCTCAGATGATCTCTATGCTCTAGAACAGGCTCCCTATTCATGTGAAACAGAGTTCATCCCTAACCTTATTTAAGCATAACTTTGAAGAATGGATGGGAAATTGGAAATATACTCCAGGTCTGGCCACCATGTCTCTGATAGACAGAGGCAGACAGTAATGCCCAAGCTGACATATTGCCCCATATAACCTCTAGAAACTTCCTAACTAACATAAACCTCCTAATAAACTCCCATGATATATAGGGATAAAATTGGGTCGGCACAGCTAGGTTTATAAAGGCTCTGATGGACATTAGCCTAGTATTTGCCTATGAACCTATAAAACAGCATTAAACACATGCAAAGACTTCAAACTGGCCCAATAGGTGTACAGTGTAGCTAAAGTAACTAATTATATGGCCCCAGTACATTGGTTAACTGCAAACAGGCACGTTACCAGTAAGATGAAGAAATTGGTTGGGCCTAGTTTTAGCTTTTTGAAGAGATACACAACAGTCTGTTATCAAGTCTGACAGTCTGTATCTTAGAAATATCAAAAATGAACATGCCCCCCCCACAAAAAAGCTAAAATTGTGCAGAAACTTTTTTCCAAAGATCTAAAAGAACAGCAAAAAATGGGCACTTCTATACATTCTTTGAAAAAAGAAGACTTAAAGGTCACTACAGCACTTATGTGCAGTTTTAAATAAATAGGTAGACATACACTGCAGGAAATCACTGAGGAGCATACCCCATTTCCTCTGTGTACAGTGTGGTTAAGATACTTGTTCTAAGTCACATTATACTAGACAAATGGAGACTGATGGAATTAAACCCTGGACCAAGCTTCTCAACTGTCCAGAATTTTGCAGAAACCCAAATGTTTGCCCCATATTTCTGGTCTCTTCCTTATAAAAGTTGTAGTTTTCTGGCAAATCATTGAAGACTGAAGTCATTCACTTATGACAGACAGTTCATTCTCAGACCTCACATTGTTCAGATAATGCATGCAAATGCAAAACCTATTATACCAGCAAATGTTTACATTTATAAGAGCAATATTTAAAATCTGTTCCTGATTTCAGACCTTTGACCCCCCCGCCCCCATTATTTTGGCTTTCTCCAGAATTATTTTATTAGGATGTTAAGAGGCATGTCCTAGACTACAAGAAGGAGTGTGTTACAGCTCATACCCATAATACTCTATAGTAACTTCTAGTACATTCGTTCAGTATTTGTAGTAGTGTTTAACTGTTCAATGTCTAAGGCTAGCATATCTCCTACTGTAGTGCTAGGCACTCGAAGGGGCTCTTTTTTCAGTTTTACTCTCACTAAGTCAGATTACTCCAGGATTGTGCCTGTTCACCACTATCTCATTGCTAACATGGTAAATAATCATTTGTTTGACCTGACATTTTTTTTATTTCTCAATCTGCAGTTCTCAACACTGACTTCAATAAAAGGATCATATAAGGTGGAGAAATCTGGATGTGGTTCACCAACTTGACCTTAACTCACTTTATGTAAGAAATGTGTTTTTAATGTATAATAGGGGTGAAGCTATTAATAATAACTATATTATATATTATGGACTATGTCACATAAAGCATAGTAAATGTAAATCCATAAAACACATTTGGAATGCACTGCCACACCTAATTTGTTCACTGATACAGTGTTGTTACTTTGAACATTTAAGTGAAGAGCTTTGATGAATTCTTTCCAACCTGGTATAAATAAAACATCCTCCAGAGGGTCCATGTTTTGTTAAAAGCATTATAGGCACAGCCTAGTGTACTATGATCTTCAGCAGCTTTAGGTCTCTCACTTGCTTTGTTGATCTGGGCAGACAGTAATGCAAACTAAATGTAGAAATACATGGTTAAATTATTCACCTGCATATGTACAGGAAAAGTGTAAAGTACATTATATACAACCTATTAATAAAAGGACTGTGTGTCGTAGCAGTTCTAATATGCAAATGATCGATGGATGAAGCATCAGACAGCTAATTACAGGTGCAGCATGCAGAGAATGGCACCTGCATGTTGAGGAAAGACTACATTAGCAAACAGAGGAGCAGTGGTGACAAAAAGAGCAGCATTACATTGTGACAGTGCAGGACTCATTGCAGAATAGCTCATACGGCTGATGTGGAGAATGTAAGAACTAATGCATGCTAGCACACCCATGTCAGTGCATGCCCCCCACACACACACACACACTGCAACAGCAGCTGCACCCATGTCAATGCATGCCCCCATACAATGCAACAGCAGCAACACCCATGTCAGTGCATGCCCCCTCACACTGCAACAACAGCAGCACCCATGTCAGTGCATGCCCCCACACACTGCAACAGCAGCAGCACCCATGTCAGTGCATGCCCCCCCCACACACACACAGCAACAGCAACAGCAGCACCCATGTCAGTGCATGCCCCCCCCACACACACACACTGCAACAGCAGCAGCACCCATGTCAGTGCATGCCCTCACACACTGCAACAGCAGCAGCACCCATGTCAATGCATGCCCCCACACACTGCAATAACAGCAGCACCCATGTCAGTGCATGCCCCCACACACTGCAACAGCAGCAGCACTCATGTCAGTGCATGCCCTCACACACTGCAACAGCAGCAGCACCCATGTCAGTGCATGCCCCCACACACTGCAACAGCAGCAGCACCCATGTCAGTGCATGCCCCCACACACTGCAACAGCAGCAGCACTCATGTCAGTGCATGCCCCCACACACTGCAACAGAAGCAGCACTCATGTCAGTGCATGCCCCCCCACACTACAACAGCACCAGCACCCATGTCAGTGCATGCCCCCACACACTGCAACAGCAGCAGCACCCATGTCAGTGCATGTTCCCACACACTGCAACAGAAGCAGCACCCCCACACAATGCAGCAGCAGCAGATAGATAAATACAGTTTAGCATAGTGGACAACATATGAACCAATTTGGGTGAGCAGTGCAAAGTGACAGCCTTGTTCATCATATCAATATGAAGGAAATGAGGTAGATAAGAAAGTAGGAAATGGGAGAACAGCAAGAAGAGGTAAAAAGGCAGAAAAGTAATCATAAGGCATGAATGATGAGGGAAGGAAAGGTATTTTGGGGAAGATGTAGCCCATTTGTAATATTTATAAAAGAAGGATAGGCGGAGAAGGAATCAAGGGATGGCTGTGAGAGGGACAGAGGGAGAAGGACAAGTAGCAGAGGTAGACAGATAAAAATGTAGCACAGACACAGACATACAGGAGAGATATAGACACAAAAGCTGGGGAGGACAGCAGACTGACATATACATACATACATAGTCAGGACAGCTGACGATAGGGAGAGCCTGAAGGAAAAAGGGTGGGATCCTGGAATGTTTGGGTGCCAAGCTGGCCTAGATGGCAGTGAACCCAGGTATCACTTGCCTAGCTGGCCAGTGTTATGGGCTTGTTGCTCGTCATGAGGTATTTTGGGTGGGACCTGCAGCTCACATGGCTCAGTCAGTTAAACCAGAAGGTACATCAGGTTGACAAGAAAAGCATCTAGCTGCATGAGCACCCCAGCAGCTACCAGCCTCTGCAACTGATGTTGGGACACCAGGGCATATCTCTACAGTCAACCTTCAGGACAGTAGTCTTAACTTCCTCCCTCACCCCAATGACCTCCTTAATTCAACTCCAGAACAGGCCATCACCCTCCTACTATGAGGCAGACCTGGCAAGCACTGGTGATGCACCAACGACTGGTAGAGACCAAGATGAGTGCAGCCTCACCATCTTCTCTTCTACAACTGAACCTGCAGAAGAACAATAAAATGGGAGCAAAAAATTATCACACACACATATATGATGCAAACACAATTTCAAGTGCACAGTGTACTGGCACAGAACACAGACATACTGTGCTTTCTGGGAGGACCTCCTGGTATTAGCATTGTTTACAACCATACAACTAAGATGCAGAGGGGATTTGAGTGCAATGTCTGTGCATATAAAGCATGATGGAGTTAAGGAAGGAGTACTGCCTGGTAAAGTACCTCATCTGATGTGGTGGTTGTCATGGAATAAGAAGCACGTCTTGTTGTTTCTGTATCTGGGACCCCATTACACTGTTAGGGTACACTAGTGCCTGGCCATGTGGGAGGAGGGGGATCAAGCTATGTACATAAGATATTGTGGGGATTGCATGCACAAAAGGGAGTTTGGATTCCTGGGCTGTACAGTGAAGTAATTGGGCAAAGTTGTACATAGCAGTAATTGGAGCTGTTATCCAGGTCCATAAATAGGGGTGAGGCCATGATCATACTCATGTGCACCGCACAACATAGCATATAAAACCACTAAGGGGCAGGTTTTGTTCTCAGGTGCAAATTTACTGGCATGGCCACCCAAGTGAGGTAACACCTATAAATGTTCACTAGCCTGGTGGAATAACATTTACTGCAGGCCCCAAACCTGTCATGTGCCTCCTGGGAAAAGTTGCCACAAACATTCATTACTTGCACCAGATGTGACAAACACTATTTCAGATGTGAATTTTAGGGTGGCCATAACAGGTTCCTACAACAGGTACAGCGGAGATTTACCAATATGATAATAAAGGTAAAGCTACAGAATATGATAACAGACAGATACATCACAAAGGGTAAATTTTAAACTCAAAGTGTCTGACAAAGGTCAATTGTTTTTTAACTTTGGTCTATACCCTAGAAATCACCCCCCATACCGGGGAACAGTTTGAATGTGAGAGCAGGTCTGTAAACAATCACTAATCTGTCAAACAGGTTAGTAATGTCTATCAAAGCATGCTACAGCACAGGCACTGACCAAGGACACTTGCATATTTGTCATTCTAGGCAACTCTGGTCTGCAAATGCAACATCTCACATCTTCCAGCATATTATATGCAGGCAGCAAGGAATATGGAGGAATATATATGTGGGCTGACAATTGTTTTTGCTTGTTTTCATGTTTTCAAATATTCCACTGCTCAATGGTCAAACACAGCAGGACAATGCAAGGCAGACATCAGCGGGGCATCTGTGGTTGAAAATTATTGCAACATACAATTGGCACAGTCTGATAACACACTGACACGGTCTGCAACACTACAATGGGAGGGGTCATCTACATTTAGCACTGCAGAGGCCTCTTTGGTCACAGTGGCTAAGCAGACAGCATCACCAGAGCATGAAACATCCTGAACTTAATAGTCTCACACAGGCAACACTTGTGTCCAAAGAAAACACAGCATCTAACATACATGCTGTTTTGATAGCAGGAATAGCAAATCATAACATAGAAATGTAGGGAAAAGTGGCATCACCATTACTTCAGGACATGCACTGATATGAATATGGTACTTGGAGTCAACCAGTGGATGGGCAGGTCAATGTTCCAGGTAGAGACAGCTGCTATATACAGCACCTTGGAAATAGTAAGTGAGCTCCATGGCTTGCACGGAGATATGCACCAACTGAACAGAGACTATGAGTACAGACAAAGGGAAAACATTACTGCTGAGGTTGGTGTTGCTGGTAGTGAATGTTGCCTACATATGTGTATCTGTAAGGCACATTGCAACTGAAATCTAGTCTGCTTCCGAAGGTCATGTAGTACCTAACCATGGAAGGCTCTGGATGCAAGGTAGTCAAGCACAGGCTGTTCCACTTCAGAATACACAGATTACTGGTGAGACAGCATCAGTGTCACCTGTGATTTCATGGTCTGCCACCCCTCACCATGTGTAAGGTAATGGGTGTCATCAATACTTGTGCTCAGCAGATGAGCTGACTTGTTAGACAGCATAAATGCACACGTACGCGCACACACACACACACACGCACACACACACACACACACACACACACACACACACACACACACACACACACACACACACACACACACACACACACACACACACACACACACACACACACACACACACACACAGTCCTGTAGCTTTGTCCCTTCTTTGTCAGGGACTGGATCCAGCCCTTACGCCAGAAGCCAACACAGTTGATACCAGCAATACCCATATCATGGTAGCTCAACCCTACAACTGGAGGATGTGATCCCTGTATCCCACCAACTTTCCAGAGAACAGGTCTCTGTTGTTCAGCTCTCATGACCCCACCCCACAAAATAGTGCTGCTGTCACATTTCATTGCATCACCCCATCAGTGCAAGTGATGATGAATTGCCTTGCTCATTTCCTAATTTATGTGGATACGATATTGTCTGAGGCAGAGTCAAGTCCAAGCACTGCTCTGTATAACCTAAGTTTGATGCTGTGTGCACCATTTTATTTGGTGTCATCTGTGTCCTGACGCAAACATTTAGACCAAATGCCTCCTTTTTGCCTTTGCTATGATGTATTGTACCCACCTCTGCCACAGCTGTGGTTCTACTGCTACATGTTACTTCCCAGTCCCTCCACCCTACCTTTCTGCTGCTGCTGCTGATACAACTTGCATGGCATGTTCTGCCATGATGTTCACCTACTCTACCCTTTGTTTCCATAATATCTCACAATAATGTCTTCTTGCATAGATCTATATTATATTGCAATGTCCTTTGAGGTGTCTAATCACTGGAAATGTCTCATCAGTTGTCTGAATACCAATTTTCTGCATGGGCTATATTATAGACAAGTTCCTGCATTGTATGAGGGTTCTCTTTACAGGCCATCAACCAGGGTTCCAGGGCATATCCAGCATCACCTGCAACTCATGACAGACAGCATGTTTTATGTGGCCTACAACCAGCATGTTGGGTATCTTTGTGTATAGGTCTGTCTATCTGGCATGTGTATATACTTACCAACTTGGTGACCATGTGGGAAGTCTCAACACTGGAACTATTTTTATAGATAAGACTGATGACATATGTATGAATCATGTGCATTGCATGATTTGCACACAGACACATTATACATAATGCACTTGGTATTTTAGATCACTTTGCACTCACTGGGTCTCTGAACCAGATGGGGCCTTGGTAACAACATGGGCCATCTCACAGGGGTCTGAAGGGAGGGATGATAAGTCAGCAAGCAAAGGAGAGTAGTATTGCTGAAATTGAATTCATCCTCAAGTCCCGGTGAGTACATTCACGAGGTGGACCCTGCTTTTCACAAAATCTCACCAAGATGACACTGCTATATAGACTGCATTTTATATAGCATATATCATGGAGGTTACAAATTAAAAAAGATAGCTTGTTGCACAAGACCAAGGATAAAAAAGTGCTCAGTCCTGGTAGGTGCACTGACTGGTGCCAAGACTATAAAAAATGACTGTGTAGAATCCTCAAACTATGGAAAAATTCCTACAATGGGGCCAGGCTGGGCCCAGGGGGAAGATGGCCCCCTGTCACAGAAGGAAGTAGCAGTCCACAAGAATCACAAAAACTGATAGGCCAAAGAAGAGCCATAAAGACAACAGAGTTGATTATTGGGGTCTATATTATAACATCAAAGTCTTACAACTTTGAATGTTATAATATCGAACCCATTCGATCAAAACACCAGAAAACTGAACAGTCAGAATAGCAAATTTTTTCCCAGGGAAAAAATTTGCCGTTCCGACAAACATACACACAACACAAGCACACCAATATAAATAATCCACACACATACACTTCACAAAACCCCACACTAAACCATACATACACCACTAGCTATCCACTTACCTTAACCCAACCCTAACTCTAAGGTCCCTAACTATTGCACAACTCACCTTACCTGCTCCCTAACCCTAAAGTCCCTATCGCACACTCACCTTACCCACTCCCTAACCCTAAAGTCCCTATTGCACACTCACATTACCTGCTCCCTAACCCTAAAGTCCCTATCTCACACTCACCTTCGTTCGCACACTTACCTTAACCCAGTCCGTAACCTTCGCTCCACAGTCGAGGAAATAGCAAAGCTGCAGAAATGGCCCACCGAATACTTTCTCTAAGAAAGTATTCAATATTCTGCAGCTTCGCTATTTTCAGCATTCGGTGCATAAGGTTCAATATTATAACATTCAAAGTTGTAAGACTTCAATGTTATAATATAGACCTGATTATTGAGGGTAAAAAAGAAATGATGTATTGTTACTATTATGCAAAAAGCCCAGAATTTCCAGACACAACATATACAAAAAGATTAAGAGAGAAATTAGAGGAAAGAAAAATACTTACACAAGAAAAACTGCCAGAAGCTTCAAATAAAACTTTGTGTTCATTAATACAACAGATTTGAGAAAAACATGATATAGACCAAGAAACGTTGAACTGTTTGGAAAAAGAAGCATCTGATGACGTGCAAAAATATAAACAACAAAACCTAGAGTTTTTTGAAAAGTATAAAAAAGAAATATGGACATGGGAAAGAGAGAGATTGGACATGGTGCAATTTTTATGCAAAGTCGAAAGCCAAATTAATCAATACAAAAAAGCAGCCTCAAAGATATTTGAAGAGAAATAGAGCCAAAGGCATCCAGATATGGAAAATCTTACAATAAAAAATCATATTACAAAGAGGGAATGTAGAAAAGAAGATTAGTAAAGTAGAAGTTAAAAAAATGGAAGTTGAATTTATGGAGTGTCTGCGAAGTGAAGGATTTGGTGTAGAAGGTCTAACACTGGTTATATCACAGCATAATAGAACAAGTCCCCAAAGTAAGGAGAAACAGGAAGATCAGGAGACATCTGAAGAAAAAATATGGACATGGGAAAGAAAAAGAGATTTAATATGGTATAATATTTATGCAAAGGAAAAAGCAAAACTAATCAATACAAAAAGAACAGCACCAAAGATATTTGAAGAGAAATACAGGTAAAGGAATCCAGACATGGAAAACTTTACAATACAAAAAAACAAGAAGACAAAGAGGAAAAGTAGAAAAGAAGATCAGTAATGGAGAAATTAAAGAAATAGAAAGTGAAGTTATGGAGTCAAACCTCTCAACCTCTTAGAGCAAGAAATCTGGACAAAGCCATAACTAAAAGTGGGGCAAAGGCACAAAAATAGGGACAATTTTTAAATATTGCTCTTACAAACATAGAAAACTGATAGAATAACAGATTTTGTATTAGCGTGAATTTTCTGAAGGATATGAAATCTGAAACTCAAATGTCTGTCATTATTTTCTGACTTCAGTCTTTAATGATATACCACTAATCTAGCAAAAAAACAGACAAAAAATATGAGGCCAAAATCTGGACATTCTGTGAAAATCTGTACAGTTGAGAGGTATGTATGGAGTACCTGTGAACTGAATGATTCATTGTAGAAAATCTAACTTAGAAAGCAATACAGCAGGATAGAGCAATAGACATCCAAATTAAGGAGAAACCAGTTAGTGAGAAGCAACTGGTCAGTTGCCATATGAAGATATTTTGGAGCCTTCCACAGGAAACCAGTATAAATGCTCACTTGAAGCTGGACAATAAGGGAAGAAACAGGAAACTGTGGCAACTCTGACGCAGTCAGTGTTAAGGCATGATAGGCCAGTGACTTCCCATATGACAGAGCAATGGATGACACACAATGAAATTGAAGAGAACGTGCCACAGGAAGATTGTATAGACTTTCTATAGAATATCCACAGAAAATGGAGAAAAAAAATGTGCCCTTAGTTTAGAAGAAAATGAGTTAAGAGAAGAGTTGCTTGATTTAATAAAGATAGATATACATATTAAGATTAATGAAAGAAATAGACTTCAGAAGGTCAATAAAACCCAAAAAGTCAGAAGTCTGATAAAACAAATGAACACAGTAATTAGGACTGTCCAAAGAGATCAATGCGATACAACAGAAGTAAACAGGATATATTACTGTGCAGCTAAACTAATAACTGATAAAGTTCTACCGTAAGCACAGGGTAGTGAGGGAAAGGAAGGGGAGAAATTGAATCATGGAAGTATGGAATAGCAAAAACTATAAAGCAATTAAGACAAGAAGTATCACTGTTAGAAGAGTATAGAAGAGGGAAGAGATCAACAAAAATAGTCAGAAAGATAGACGTAATAAAAACAATATGCAGTATTATAAAGGATCAGGATTTATCGTGCACCATCGCAAATAATAAACTAAAAATATCTGCACAGGCAGAAAAACTTGAAGATACACATATAAATATAAAGGAAAAGTACAAAATAAGCAATTTATGGATGACCCAAAAAAGTTTAATAGAGAATTGGGAAACAAGGTAAAAGGAATTGAAAGACCAACAAAAAAAACGAAATAGATACATTTCGTAGAAGTATTTTTGAAGATCCTGTGGAACATAACAAAGATGCTAAGTGGATAGACGAAGTAAAAGAAAGAATAAGAAGTTCAAAGGTAAAGGATATGAAATGGGATGAAGTAACAGTGAGAAAGATTAAAAGAAAGTTAAGAAAAGCCTCTAATTGGAAAACCCCAGGCCCAGATGCAGTACCTAACTTCTGGTTAAAAGAATTAATATCTTTGCAACAAGATTTAGGGCAGGATTCACGAAGCCTCCGTGTAAGAGATACAAGGCTTACACGGAGGCTGCAGTTAAACGGTGTGACGTCAGCATGTCATGCATATGCATGAGGGCATGCTGAATCACACCTAAGGCTAACACGGTCCGTGGAAGACAGTAGGGGACGTGTCCGTAGGCCGAGCCCTGCAACCGGACACGCCCCCAGAAGAGTAAAAGTGCCCAAAGTAAACACCCACGACAGAGTCCATGGAAATGTGAATAAACACAACACAACACAACACATGCCCCCACAGACTATGAACATAAAATATATAAATGAACATGTCATTTTTTTTCTAAATTGTAAAGATGTTTGCCCATGAGTGCGCTCGTTTGCGCGGGCGTGCCCGTAGCTCAGCCACAGTTAGCAGTAAGTGCAAAAGCATATAAGAACTAACTATGCAAAGCAAGCCAAAAAGAAATAGCGTAGCGGTAGAGACATCGGCTGAAGAGCAGGCAGTCATGGCTCGAGCCCCCACAACATCAAATTTTATTTTTAGTAAAATAAGCATGAAACAAGTCCCTGACATATATGTACACATATAAAATTATATTTTATGTAAAATGTAATGAAATAGGCCATTTATTTTGAAGAAATGTAAGATAACAAAATAAGAAAAAATGCCAGATGTGCCTATAGCTGAGCTACAGTTTAACAAGGTGAGTGCTTCTGCCCGTAGGTGAGCAGTAGTTTAACAGGTGTAAAATGAGTGCCCGTAGGTGAGCAGTGGTTTAACATGCTGAAACTGTGTGCCCCTAGCTGAGCTGAGCGTAATATGCATGCTGACAGCCAAATGAAGCGTAAACTAGCGTAACTCGTTTGCGTGGAGCTGCGCGCCGCGCCAACAAGCTAATCGACGGGCAACGTTGAGCAAGCTGTAACAAAACTGCCTTTACACAGACACACACCATAGCCTGTCTAGACAGTCATAAAATATAAAAAGCAGTGGCCAGGTTTGAACCCAGGATACCATGCACCACAGTCAAGGTACTGAACCACTAAGCCATGACAGCAGTACTTAGAAATGCAGTAATAGCAAATATATAGGAATTAATAGAAAGTGGAGCATGATAAAGCAGGTTTTGTGAAGTTGATACAATTCCAAAATGGCCAATCGCAGATAAGTGTGGGGAAAAACGGCATATATAAGCCCCATAGATGGGAATACACAGCATAAACGATTGTAGAACTAACTTGCAGCCAGAATGTCAGGAGTAGGTGAGGGTAGTTGCTTTCGAGCACAGAGGTGGGGCATTGAGGAGTCCAGATATATGATCTGGCTCCTAGTCCACAATCATGAGGCCCAACTCATGCAGGGCCAGGTCCTGTGGGGAGCATATAGGGCTGAGGCATGGGACCAGTTGGCTCATGATCTCACCAGTGCCACAGGGATTCCAAGGACTGGTGAGCAGGTCCGTCACCACCATGCGTACCTGAAGAGACGTAAGCAGGACCAATTGAACCTTTGGATCCAGGAGGCCCGGCAAATGCCCAACACCCTACTACTGAGTAAGTTACATTTAATTATGTATGTAAGAAATGAAACTAGCTGATATTATGGAGATGTGTATTCCAATATTACTTCATTTATATTACAGCTGCAGGTGTCCGTTCTGAGAACCGCAGAGCCTATGGCGAAAGGCTGGTGCGGTTGCGCCACCAGGCAGGTTAGTAATCCTCTCCCAGTAATTGTAAAGAAATATAAAAGTATGACAGTTAGCAAAAGAGTGCAGTGTAGTCACTAAGTAATAAAATGTGCAAGTAACAGTGTAAGAGTGTTTGCAAGTATTGCTTGATAACAAAAGTGTGTTGCAGTCTGTAATCCAAACAGAAAAATGAAAATGTCTGAAATAAAGTCTGAAATAAAGATGCCCCACCTGTAATATAATAGTACACAACCTGCAGCAGGCTGAAAAGTACAACTGCAGAAGATGAGCAAATCACATGTGTGAAATATATCCCTGTTGAAATACTGAAACATGACAGAAGTAAGACTGCTGGAAAGGATTGTAATAACTACAGGTAAAACATGTCAATAAAGCCTAGAAGTAAGTACCATCCTGAATAGTAAAATGAAAACAAGTGAGAGAGTGTGAGAAAGAGTTATGAATCCACCAATAAAGTAGTAATAACCCGTGAATAAAGTATACTGCAGTCAGTGCAGAATGAAATGAATGTGACAAGCAGAACCAAACTGCGAAATGTGTTCAAAGTGTTGCTGCAGCTGGAATGTGTATCCCAGAATCTGGATATGTTGCTCTCAGTCTGCAATATGCAGATAGTATGATTGTCTGAAATACCAAACATCCACAGTTGTCTATAGCTATATAAAGCAAATGTAGCAGGATGATGTAGCTGAACAAAGTCAGATATGAATGTGTATGAATAACAATACAATGTATATTGATGTAGCAGTAACAATCCTATCACCAAATTGAAGTAGTTATCATATAGAAAACTGTAGTTAGAACAGTAGTGTGTATATATCTGCAGCTTTTAGAAATGTACAGCCATCTGTGGGCTCATGGGCTCTGGATATCCAAACATCCGTCCCCGTCAATTGTGTAACCCCCCCCCCACAAGTGTCATACACCGCCCCTGTATGCGTCTTGTTTGTCTTGTCTCTTGACATACACAACCTACCTCCCCAGCTTTACCGACTTCCTTTACCTGACATACCACTCTCACCTGAAAAAAAAAAAAAAAAAGGGCACTCTGTACCCACAAAAAATTACGCCCTATACATAGCTGCCCATTCCGCACACATGTCTGCTGGACATGGAAACTATCAATTACAATTGGCTGTACAACAAGTATTATTGTTGTCCTGACACCTCTCTCAGGGGTGGAAGGTTTCAAATGTCACACCAAATTACAAACATATGCACAGCTGTTGCTGATGAAGAAATGGGCAGCTATGGGCCTTACCTACATTCCTCCTGCAAAACCCAAGCTTGTTTCCCTACTGTCTTACCCTCTTTGTGACCCCTTTTTCACCACTTTCCTGTCTCCCCATTTTCATTTCTTTCAAAGAAAATAGCGCGGGTGTGCGCCAGAGTAAGCACGGTTAAGCAGTTGTAAGCGGGTGTGTGCGGAGCTGAACGCCAGTGCGCATGCGGGAGCTCTGCGCAAACCAGCGCTAACCCGCTTACAACTGCTTAAAAGTGCCTTAGTCACTCTGATTGACAGGTCCTGTAGTCAGTTCAAAAGCAAAATAAAATCCCACTCTCAGTCCCGAGCCCATGACCTTGGAAACAGTAGTCTGCATGACTTACCACTAAGCCATGACTGTTATACAAGAACATTGTGCTAAAATAAATATATCATGTAATAGTAGGAATGAATGTAAAGGGAATATAGGATGTGTAGTACACAAAGCATGTCATGTATACTTACTGTCAAATCTAGTGGATTTCTATAATAGTAGTGTGTGAACAGAAACAGCCATGCTAGTTGGTAGCTAGTAGGTAATAATGTCAGTTAATGTACATATATAAATGTATGTATATTTACATATATATATATATATATATATATATATATATATATATATATATGTATATATAGTTGTAGGTGTCAGTGTGCATACACACTTAGTACAGGAAACAGGAGAGAGGAATGGAGAAATGTGAATCTACAACACAGCCTGAATCATGAGAGAGATACTAACCTTTACACTCACAGAACAGTGTCCACAACATACCAGCATGGTCCCCGCCCTTACAATCTGAAAGGGCAACGACTATCTCACATACCCTTTTATAGCACTGTCCTGAAATCACAGTGAGAACTGCATTCAGTACACAACTGGCTGCATGCAATTAGCAAATGCTGGCTTACAATTGGTGCAGAGGCCATCACATGGACTTATGCAGATACCTACAAAAGCATCCTGTGCTCACACCCCACACATGCAATACTTTCATTGCACCATCTGGAGGCAGACAGAGAGAGAGAGAAAGAAAAAAAAAAAGAAAAAAAGAAAATAAGAAGACAAACAAAAACACACGTTACACAAACTAAGTTGAAGCTGTCAGCAGTGTCAGTACCAAGCTGGGCTAGCAGCAGCAGGAAGCTGTAGTAACGGTAACGCAACCAGCTGTGACAAACACAGGTAATGTAAAGTAACAAGTTAATAGTCTACATACTGTGAACCCTCCATATGTGTCATAGGTCTGTATCTATAGGTATGTCCATGTGATAAGTTGTGTGCACGTAGTTTCACCCAAAGGGGGTGACTATACATTACATGTCATTCAGTGTTAGGCCATGATCCTGGCCCCAGTTGTCCGTTTCAGTGAGGCCTGTCTGTAGGATGTGTGTGTCAGCTGGTGTAATGACTATGGCGCCTAGTTCGCAGTCATCTGGGAACTTTGTCATCCACAACCCGCACATGTTTGCTTTCACATCTGAGAAGTAAATGCCAAACAAGAGGGGTCCTAGGACAGAACCCTGTGGGATACCACATGTGACTGGCATTGAGTCTGACATGGCTCCTGCAATATCGATATTATGGATTCTGTATGTCAACCAGTGTGCAACCCATCATGTGACATATGTAGTAACATGTAAGCTAATGAGCTTGTCTATGATGCCTGAGTGGAGTACTGTGTTGAAGGCCTTAGGCAAGTCCAGATAGGCTGTATGGACTGCGTTGTCCCCATCAATGGCTGTAGTGACTGTTTTGAAAGGTCAACCAGGTTCAAAAGGCAGGATCAGCCCATCACAAAGGCAAACTGGGTGGGATCAAGTGTCTGCAGGTACCCAATATCGCTGTATATGCGTCCCATATGGAATCATTCCATAGCTTTGCAGACCAGGCTGGTTAAGCTTATGGGGCGGTAGTACCCAGGGTCAGTAGAGGTGCCTCCTTAGTGGAGTGGGACCACTGTTGCTGTATGCCAGTGTTCAGGTACATATCCCGTAGTATGGCCAAAGTTAAATATTAGTCTTATATGTGGTTGTATGTCCTCTTGGAGTTCACGTAGCACACATCCAGGGATACCATCAGGTCACATTGATGCTGTGTGTTCTGCTTTGCTGAGGGCAGCCCTCAGCTGGACATCTGAGATGATAAGGAGGTTACATTCAGCTGTGATAAGTATTTCTAAGTGTGGGGGAGAAGGAGGGGGGATACGTGCACTGAACCTGTCTGCCAGAATGTTGCCAATATCTGTGTGTTCAGTGAATGTTAAGTAGGTGTGTAGTAACTCAGAGCATATCTGAGGCATTTGTTCCATATGTCTAACATAACTGAAGAAGGCCCTGTGGTTATCTATAGTGTTCGTGGCCATTTCCCTCCCAGAGTAGGCCGTGGATGTTGTTATGAGAGACCGTAGCTTATTACCAGTGCTGACCACAGATGCCTTCCCTTTATGTGAATCTGCTCTGTCCTGCAGTAGCCTCCTTCTATCATTATACAATCTGCCTTTGGCTGGGGTCCACCAGACAGGATGCCTAAACTTTGTGCATAGGGTCTGGGTTAGAAATGTGTGTGCATGTTCCATGCATTCTTTGGGATGTCCATGGGAAGCATTCGCAAAGGGGTCAGCAGTGTGGGTTGTGGCTTCCACTGGCCCAGGGGGCTGCATGGATACCATGTCAGTCCTAACAAGTGAATATCTCTCTAATCGCATATATATCAAAGTAGTCTACTGTGCTGGTGGTGTGGTGGTGGGATATGTATATCCAGGCCGAGTAATTTGTGTCCAGATCACACTAGTGGATGGCGTTCCACATACAGTACCTTGGTATGAACCCCCAGAGTGAGGTTGTGCATTGGACGTGTCTCAGTGTGCTGACCAATGGGGCATGCTACTATGTTGTATGGAATGTGGCAGGTATTGTTGCACAGGTGTTGGCTGAGCACTGATATCTGGCCATGTACTTGTGTATCCATCAAGAGACACACACGTGCTACATATGGGAGTAGTAGTATATCACTACAGTTGAGTATCATGTATAGTATGTGTGCCATATATTGCTGACATAGTCTGCTGATATCCTGTTTGTGTTCTTTTCTAGGGACATAGCGTGTCAGTGAAATCCTGCCTACTCTGCTGCAGAAGATGAAGAGATACACCAGAGCCTGGTGTGGGATTATGACATACTGTTTTCCCGCACCAGCCAGAATCAGCAGGAGAGGGCTGCACTGTGGCAAGACCTTGTCCATAGGGTAAATGACATTGGCATGCATAATAGGACATATGAGCAGATACGACATCACTGCAGTGATTTAATCAGAAATGTCTGTCAGCGTGCGTCGGATATCCACAGGCAACAGGTTGCCACAGGAGGTGGGGTGGCCACACATCCCCCCTCACCAGACTGGAGGGGCTACTCCTAAGTGTTGTGGCTCCAGCCCAGGAACAGCAACAGCAACACACCTGCATTATGATGGAGGCTGGATCCACACAGCAACACGACATGGAGCGTGCAGGTAATATGCCATATGTACACTTGACTGTTCTGTACACTGTTAGTTTATGCATGTGTAAGGTGTGTCCGTGGTATGTAGCTGTCAACATAGTATGTAACTGTGCAGGTGTGATATTGCCAATATCAGCAGCTGACATGTGAAAGGCAACTGGTGTACTACTGCACTGTATCATACGCAGTATCAATGGAACAGTTGTGCCCACTGACATTAATCTCCTCATTTCTGCAGGTCCCTCCAGTGTTACAGCAAGGCAGCCCATCCATGCTGGTGAGTGTGTTTTAACAATACCTATAATAGTCCTAATAGTGCTAGTAATACTAGTGTAACTCAGTAGTGCTCTGTTTGTATACTGCGGGGTGTGCATGTGTGCCTGTGTCCACGTGTGCATGTGTGCATGTGTGCCTGTGTCCACATGTGCATGTGTGCATGTGTGCATGTGTGCCTGTGTCCACGTGTGCATGTGTGCATGTGTGCATGTGTGCCTGTGTCCACGTGTGCATGTGTGCATGTGTGCATGTGTGCCTGTGTCCACATGTGCATGTGTGCATGTGTACACGTGTCCACGTGTGCATGTGTGCATGTGTGCATGTGTGCATGTGTGCCTGTGTCCACGTGTGCATGTGTGCATGTGTGCATTTGTGCATATGTGCCTGTGTCCACGTGTGCATGTGTACATGTGTGTGTATGTGTCCATGTGTGCATGTGTGCATCAGTGCATCACTGGTAACATTGTGTAGACATTGTAAACTGTGTTTCCTGTCTTCCTCCCACAGGTTCTGGTGCTGCTTTGGTGTCCTGCAGCAGGGAACCTGAATCTGGTGCCACAGGTACAGATAATGATGATATCTGTGTAATGGCACAGGAAGGTGTGTCAGGGTCCGTCATTGGTCAGCCAATTGACAGTACACAGCTGTCAACCCCATCATTGCGCACAGTCATCCTGCCAGTACATCCTATGTCACCATTGTCCCTAGGTGATGGACAGGATACAGTGGGCATTGACCAGGGTAATGTGGTATCTGTGGCACATGCTTCCCCACACAGCAGCCATGGGCAGGGTCCTGCGATGGTACTACACAGACAGTTGCCCATGGGTTCTCGTGGGAGCATCCATGGGTGTACTGCCTCTGGCAGACGTGCCCAAAGAGGTCTGTCAACCTCAGCTATGTTTTGGGCTGTCATGCAGGCACAGTCGTGTATGGAAAGGTACACCAGACAGGGTCTGAGGGAGCTGAGAGCATGTCGCACAGCCATGACTGACAGTATGCGTGACATCGCGGATGCTATCCGTAATTTCACCGATGTCATAGACAGACGTTGTGGGGACATATTACAGCAGTTCCACAACCACATGTCCATGAGCCAGGGCAATGGTGGACGGTTGCGGCATCGACGTGGCTGTATGCCAGCAACAGCAGCAGCTGGCAGTCAGCGTGGATGACAACAGGCCCGCAGATGCCCCCATAGTGCCAGCAGCAGCCCCAGCAATGCTGGGTCTGTGCTGTCATCAGAACGCCCCAGGAGACCACATGCACATGGCTCTGGACAGTCCCAACAGGGACCTGTGTTCAGTCAACACACACCCACTTCTGATGACAGTACCCAGTCTGGCTTAGTACCAGATATGGTCCGTAGCACCCCTGCCAGGCACAGGTACTGTGTCCGTGCCCACAGACACTGATCTGTATGACCTGCCAGGTGCAGTCTGTGGCTGTCCACAAACTCCAGTATATGGCAGCCATGAGGTGGAACTGTGTGCATGCATACACACATGCGAAATGCTAACACCTAGGGCTACCACATACACGCACACACTGCACCAACAGTGCCCCACCCTGTACTGCTGTCCCTCACCAACACACATACACACACATGTCAATTGGTGGTATCAGTGGCAGACTCAGGCATACCTAATTCACACCCTGTGCATATGATGAAACTGTGCCACCTCCTGCAATCTCCAACATCAGTGCAGGAACAGGTAAACACGTTGCTGATGCACAGGGTGACTACATAGAAGTGTATTACTAGTATCATGTTGGTAACAGTACAGTGTGCTGATATGACTGTGTGTATATCCCCGCATGCTTGATGCAGTAACTGTATGACTGTCCTGAATTGTTATCCACACCCATAGTAAGTACCATAGTGTAACAGCTGCACATTATTGCATACCAGTGGTAAGGATGTCAACAGATAGCCACATACATAGGTAGCACAGGGGAGAAGCTACTGCAAGTAGTGATATGCAATGATGGACATGTACAGTAATGGTGGCATGTTGCCCACAATGACTATGCAATGTGGATGTTTCGCATGTTGATATGTGTGCAGTACCAATGTAATACAAATCACAATTAACTATGACATAATATCAGTTCTACCATAGACATCTGAGCTGTGCATTCCTGGGTACATGTTGATAGTGCCTACATATTTGCACTGTTACCTACTGTAAGTGTTACTCCTTCTTTGTTGCAATGGACTACTTCCAGCCTTGCTTACTGTAGCTTTGTTTGCATGCTTGTTTGCTTAGGGTTCCCTGGAACACTGCTTCCACCTGCAATGCAGAGTTACAGAGCTTCTGTGGACTCCTAGTGACATCTGTATAGCGTACTATACGTATGTCAAGTTTCCACATGACAGAACGTCACTGTCTGTCCTGTTCGCATGTACGTTGCCTGTGACACATTGCACATGACTTACCTGACATTTACCCATGTGTGCAGTCATATATGCCAGTGCTATGAAATCAGTAGCAGTACACCCACACATACTCACCTTCAGTATGTTGTTCCCCATTGGCCCTATGTGTTGGTAATCACCATGGCAATCACACTACTATGGTAGCATGTGCAAAGGTAACCTGAGAATCACCTATATGGTCCAGTTGTGGTTTATGTGAGTCATGTGGCAATGTCACAGCTGCCACATGTATGCAGTCAACCCTCTCCACTGGCCAGGAACATACAACACATGTGTGGGATGCCACCACATAGCCAATCTGGGGACTGAGCACTCTGAACCCAGTACTGCCATACCCTGTCAGGTGGCATGACATACTACAGTGACTACAATACCAGTCTGACATAGACCCGCACTGACAGCAATCCACACACTGGGGCATACTTGGAGACTCAGAATAGCATCCTGCCTGAGCATCACACACCTCCACAGCTGGTACACAGGCATACGTTATGTCGGAACAGAGCACATGCCACACATGGCACACATATCCCGTGTGCCACACACTCACAGCCTGTAGGGCTACACAACACACCTGCTACAGATGTGTCAGGTACCTGTCTTGGCTGCTGCAGTGGGGTCCCGCTCAACAGGCTGTACATGGTGAAGGTCACAGTGATATGCCTGTGGGGCACTATGGTCCACCACAAAACACATGCATACACGTCAGTCAGAGGCATGGACACATATGACTCAGTCATTGTCCATGCCACTATGGATGACCTGAGACATACCTCCCTTTACTACATGATAGGGAACATAGAAGGGATCTCTCAGCATGTGGCACTGGCCAGTATGAGCCTGATCTTGGTTGCCATCATACCCTCACCAGGTATGCTACCACAATATGTAGGAAGGGTGTTCTATGTCTACATTCTGCTCAATCTCCAATGTCATTCATAGGGTATCCAATGGCTGTCAACATGTGCTTACATGCTAGGGAAGCCACAATGATTTGCGAGGGGCAGCTTGCACGTGACACCCATGGGCCATTGTATATTGGTGAAGCCCCTTGATACACACATAGTGCCTTTTGCTGCAGGACACGGATTACATAGCCACCTCCGAAGGTATCACACAGGATAGGACACTAACAGCGATGCTACGCAACACCAGCAGTGTACACCGCAAGATGCATGCACTGGACACTGTCCTCAGCACGGTGAACTGCAATATCTGTGCAGTACCAGATTCCTGATTCACGACTCACAGGTGCAACCCATTACTGCCAGGTTATACCTCATACCATACCTGTCGTCCCCTACACATGTAACACACATGGACAGGGGGGGTGGTATCACAAGGCACCACAGATACACACACCTCCAGGTTGTTGGCACAGCACAAAGCATCAGGGCCTATCCATGAGCAGCTAACAGTGTGTTGGACTGCCGTCTGGTTCATAGCCTGGCACACACAACCCTCCCATACACAGGAAATCCATCTATCCTCCCTAACAACACTGGCAATATGACAGTCTCTAGAAATGTCTTTATATGGCTGGACTGCATCCAGCCAAACATTGTGCGTGAGCATTACTGTAGCTACAACACACTAGCTGAAAGGTTCCCAGCATGTAGTCACTGAATTGCAGTGGAACAACATGTTACCACTCCCACAACAGGTGGGAACATGCAGCACCTGTTCATCGACTACATGTAGACTATATGGCCCAGACCAGATGTGTATCCCCTCCTGTAGGTATTATACCATATACAACCCACACTGTATAGACACATACCACGTGCGGCCCCTGCACAGTAAGACACAGTCATATTGTTATGCATTGCGAATACCATTTATCCACTTGAGGCACGTGTCAGACATGGTAACTACTGAAGGTCACAGGTATATATGTGTATGCATCACACACATACATCATGTGTGCATTGCCATTGCTGGTTTAGGCAATGGCATGCATTGTTATGAACAACAACCCACACATGGTCATATTGTGTGACACAACCACATGTGGCAGTTGTGGGTTTCCAAAACATACCTATCTGTGCTCTGACAGTGGTAATAGATCCAGTAGCGGAGCGCACTATTGGCATTACTGGCCAAGTAGCCCTGTTTGGCTGTACTGATAGTGTGGTGACATCCCCTGTGTTTACTGGAGGAATATGCAGCATCTGGTGTATTGTAGTATTTGCCAAAAGGATCTGTTCTCTCACACTTGCAATTACTCACACCCTACTACCCCCCCCCACACACACACACACACTTGCAGGATTCATACCCCTACCTAACTATGTCACAACACGTGAGAGAGACACATTAGCGAAGCGCACTATTCGGATTACTAGGAAGTCCCTCTTCTCCGGCTGTACTTGTACGGTGCTGACATCATCATTGTTTGGAAAGGGTAATGTGCATCATGTAGTGTGTTCTCCTGATTGCCAAAAAGCACATATCTGTCATACAGAAATGCACACACACAAACTCCCCTCATCCAAACACACATAATTGTCATTTGCAGGTTTCAAACCCCTATCTAACTATGTTAGGACACTCGTGGCAGATGCATTAGCAGAGCATGCTATTCGCATTATTGGGAGGTTTCTTTTCTCCTGCTGTACTTATAGGGTGCTGACATCATCAGTGCTTAGATAGGGGAAAGTGCATCCTGTAGAGTGTTTTCCCAGTTCCCAAAAGGGACATTTCCCTCACACAGACTTGCACACACAACAACCCCGCTCACCCACACACACACACACATACACACACACACACACACACACACACACACACTCACTGAGCATTTGCATGGTTCAAACTCCTACCTAACTATATTATGGCACTTGAGGGGGACGCATTAGCAGAGCATGCTATCCGAATTACTGGGCATCTATTTTGCACCTACAATATTTATAGGGTGCTGACATCTTTATTTCTACAGAGGTATGTACATCTAGTACTACCTGTCAGGTGGGGGATAGCATATATATGCATTTGCAGCCACCTACTTCAGGGTCAGATATGCACATCGCACTGGCAGGTTATGTTCTATATCATGCTTCGTGACCACAGGACCTGTAACACACAACACAACCAGTCCAGAACACCACTCCTACATCCAGGACACACACTTTGCTTCCCTGGGAACGGTGCCGAGGTATGCAGGTGTTCACATACACCATTCCAGTTGTTAACATTAGGTACAGGCATATTGTGTGTGGGAACTACTCAGGCCTCTACAACATTACCCTACAGCCACTGCAATTTGTGGGTCCATGTGCTATGGCAGAACCACTCACCACAGCCACATGGGGGAATACATATTGCACTTGTCCATCTGCAACATGGGTACTCACCGTTCCACACCAGAGGTAGACCACCATTGTTGATATCTGACCATACCCACCTTTCCCTGGACATCCATATCCCATCCCCACCCCCAGGCAAGGTTGTCACTGCAAACAAACTGTATTTAGCACAAGCAGACTCTACACTTGTGAAGACTGGGGTGGACGACTTCAAAGTACCCATGCTGGGGGACTATACTGGCCACTCTGCATAATCTTTGACAATTGCATTCTATGAGCATGTGTAAGGTTTGCATTGATCATGCTATCCCACATATACCCATGATGCTCCACAACAGGACACCTGTCACGTGTACACCAGCCGTATATGAGCCGTCCAACAGACAGAGTGAGCTAATACATTGCAGAGCTGTAGCCCACAGAGGGAGGACATCTGTGAACAGTACCAGCATGACACTTTAATCCCACATAATCATCACAACACAATGTTGACAATGGAATTGTCCAGACAATGCAGATAGGGCTCCCCTCAGTCTGTTATTGACACCCACTTACTGTTAGAGGTCCTCAGCAACCCTCTTCCAGCACACACCAACAACATGGATGTGGCTTAGCACATTCAAACCCTGGGATCTCCACTGTGTCCCTGCTTGACAGAGGCACAGCACACTAGCCTCACACGTTGCCTAATGTGACCTACTTTACAGTGGCACAGTAGCCTACTGTACTGGGGATGCAGATGCCAAGCACACTCTGGCTAAGCTGTCATTCCCTAGGGCAAACAGCCTAGTATTGACCTCTACACCCATATGTTTAATTGTCAGATGCACAATATTTGTTGCTGTTAGACTGTTTGCAGGTCTTTATTGCCATAGCATTCCCTGTTCCTATGAACAACTTGTGTATCTGTGGAAGATGTTTGAATATGAGGCCGATCCACTATATCACTTATGTCTCTGTAGTCATTTACTGTGTGCACTGGGCAGATTGCTGTGTTGTGGTTGGTTCCTGGAATGACACGTACAAATACCAGATATGTGTGGCCAACTGCTAAACGGAGATATGGCCTAAGTGTGTGAGCATGCCCAGTTCAGCCTTTCCATGGCATGTTGTCTGACATATGCCTCATTTATCAAAGTGTGCGAGCAATGCCCAGTGTGAGCTTTCCATATGTTGAACTCTGCAGTCCACCACATATTTGGGTGAGTGTGAACTTCAACAATATCTCACATTTATGGTTGTGTGTTGGGTGTCATGTTGTGTACTTTCTGGCCAACTGCTTCGTTTCTGACCACAACAGGGATTATACTGTGCCTGCAGGGATTGCATGGGATACTTTGCATACAGTTGTCAACATCCTTTCATAATGACCTAACACTGTAGTACCGTATAGTGTACTGGTTCAGTACTTTCACTGTGGTGCACAGTATCCTGGGCTTTAGTCCTATCACTGCTTGACATCTTCATAGTGAGCACAACAGACTGTGTAGGGGCCAGTTGTGCACATATGACCATGTTGCATTATGTTCAGATATGGACTACCTACACCAGGCTTGTCCAACATTGGTAGTGTATTCCAAACATAGGTGGACATTGGCAAACACTAGCCATGTGCCCTAGGCCATTTCTGATGCTAGTCTGAGAGTGTGTTTGTCCTTTGACACACATTGTAACTGGAGTTTGCCATGACATATGTCATGGTTAGTATACTGTGCTTCCGTCTACCTGTGACATAACAGTGATACCCACGGTAAACCTACCATCTCCCATCCACTCATCAAGATTCCTCTTGAGGGGTGTCAGTGGGTGACTCTCTGGCTAACCTGTACTGGGTGTTTACTCAAGAGTGGGGGTGGCTTCTGTGTTATGGATCATTCAGTACAGCTTGTCCTATGTATGTCAGTGCTGGGGTTCAGGTCTCTCATGTGCATAGCTCACTGCCATTCAGATTGTACAAGGTGCAGCATGTTCATTGATTCCAGCTTGGACATGGCTTCATACATCAGGCACAGCTTGCCTCTGGGTGGGCAGTATGGCAGTGTGTGGAGCTGCAGTTTGTTTAATCAGGCAACACATGGCATCTGTTCATGCTCTTTGCTACTCCTGGTGAGGTACTGTTGTGGAATTTACAGTTAATGGAGGTGTCTGCTGAGGTACATCCCACAGGGGCTATTGTAGTCAATTGTGATGCTGATGAAGGATGACTGCAGAGCCACAGTGACCTCCCCTTATCTAGATCTGACAACCTTCATGATTGGGTGGGTATATGGTATGTTTCTGTGAACACTACAGCCACATGTTTGTCCAATGCAGGATATCTATCACCTTGTGTCCCCAGGTCTCTCATTACATGTTAGGTACATAATGGGTTAACACCTGTGTGGTAATTGGTGGGCACTTACTGTATATCCACGGTGGTTGTCTATACACATTTCTGCAATTAGCTTGCTGACATGGCTATGGCACCAGTTGTCTGTTTCTATGTGGCCCTTTTGTGGGTTGCTTGTGTCAGCTGGGGGTCAGATATGGCGGGCAGTTTGTACTCCTCTGCATACATGTTCAGTCACAGTCCTTCCATGTTGGCCTGTACCTATGGGACATATGTACGGAACGGGGGAGGTCCCAGGACCAAGCCTTGTGGGATGCCACTTATATCTGGTTTGTAGTCTGACATGGATGCAGCATGTCTGACCATGTCAGTTCTGTCCTTGGTCTGGTTTGCAACCCCTCTACTGACATAGGGCTTTATATTTAAGCTGATGAACATATCCATACTGAACACGTAGGGTATTGTCTGGAAGCATTTGCACGGTCCAGCTACGCTGTGTGGACCACATTGCCCTCATCGATGACCTTAATGACGGTTTCAAATGGGTCAAACATGTTTAGGGGCAGGATCTGCACTTACGACAGCCACACTGGGTAGGGTCCGGTGTCAGTATGTCCCCGATAGCTTTATGTCTGCGGTACATGCTGATCCTTTCCATAGCTGTGCAGACCAAGCTTGTCAGGATCCTGGGATGGTAGTTTGCAGTATCCATTCAGGCAACACCTTTGTTGTGAAGGACCACTGTTGTTGTACACTGCTCTTTGGATACATATCCTGTGGTAAGGCTGACATTGAGCAGTAGTGTGATTTGGCATTCCATTCTTCTTGGAGTCCATCTTGGCCTCAGCCCAGGACACCATCTCATACCTTTGCTGCTGTGTGTTTTGCTTTGTAGATGATGGCTGTTACCTCAGCATCTGCAATGTCAGGGGGCCAGCAGTCTGCTGGGATAGATATTTTGCATTCTGAGGGGGTGGGGGTGGGCAGTTGCACTGCACCTGTCAGGTTGTATGTTGGCAATATGTGTGTGTGTTTGGTACGTTGTTTGTAATATGTGTGTGATTCGGAGCATATCTGTGAATTCCCAACATGGTTCCCACCATCAGTTGAGTAAGCCTTGTGATTATCCTTAGTGTCCTGTACAATTTGTATCTTCATAAGTTCATAGGTTCATACTAGGCTATCCACCCTAGGGCATTAGTAAGCCTAGCCAGAGTGTGTGTGACTTTCGCCGCCCCTTGCTATGTGAATATTATGGCCATTTATGATTTTCTTTACTGTGCCTCTGTCTGGACGTGACACAGTGAAGACCCCCAGTGTACATCTACGATCATCCATCCACTTGGCAATATTCCTGTTGAGGGGTGTCAGTGAGGGGCTATGCCTAACATGGTGTGGGATCCTGTTCCAGGGTGTGGGGAGCCTCTGGGTTATGTATCTGTCCCTCCAGCACATCCTATTTCATTATGTGTTGAGGTTGACATCTGTCACTCTCACAGCTCCAATGGCTTTGATTTCCTGGGGTGGAGCATGTCCATTACTCCTGTGTTGGACATGGCCTTATACAACAGACATACAATGCCTCTGTGTAGGCAGTCTGTGACTGCATTCAGCTGGGGTATCTACAGCCAGGCAGCATATGACATATATTTGACACCCTTTATCCTCTTGGTGAGGTACCTTTGAGGTCTTCCTAACCGCTGCAGGTGTCAGGTACGGTGCATCCCATATGAGTCATTGTACTAGATTATGGGTCTGATATGAGAACAGTACAGGGGCACAGTGACCTCTGTTGATGTAGATGTGAATCCTTTCATGATACGGTGTCCAATATAGACAGTCTTCCTAGCCACATTGGCATTGTGAGTGTCACATGACAGGTTACTGTCGACTTGTGTCCCTAGGTCCCTGATTACTCCTTGCATACATAATGGTTTACCACCTATGTGGTAATTTGTGAGTACCTTGTTTGGTATTTGGTGGGACATTCATACTATCCAGTGTCTTCAGGATGTCTGGGTGGGGTTCCTGTGTGTGAGAGTGTGGTCTGTCGCATGCTACAGACTGTACAGCAGTTTTGACTACAGTTAGGTGCACATGGGTGGTCTCCGCTGCTTCGTGCATTGTCAGTTACCTGGCCGTATGGGTGTCTGTGCTGCATATGGATACTCCCCCTCCTTTGATGTTTTGGTCCAGGTGTTGGGGCCATAATGCATGATATGAGGTATAACCTGGTAGTGCTGTTGTGCTGTCAGTAGGCTTGCAGCAGGCTTCTGTCACTGCACAGACATCGATGTTCTCCATACTGGGAAGTGCCTCAGGAGCATACATATTGCAGTTTACACATCTGGCATTAGTCAGCATTACCCTTATGTTTCTTACCACTTATGTTTTCTAGGGTGGTGGGTTAGTCTTTTTGGCCTTGCCTACGTACGGCTCTATGGAGGTGTCAAAAGGCCTTATCCAGTATCCAGACGCCCAGGGGTAACAGGTGCAAGCCATCCCAGGAACAGCAGCATGGCTTGTCATGCATGACATCTCAAGCAGACAGACATTAGATCCTCTTGGACTGGCAGCTGTAATTGTGCCACCTGTTAAAGCTGATCATTTTGTGTTTGTACTGTGGCATCATTCTTGGTGAGGGTTGGATGCTGCAAACAGCCAGTGTCATACCGGCCTGGAGTACATACTCAGAGAGCTCATCCATGTCTCTTTTCATGTAGTCCAGGGAGGTACATCTCGGGTCATTCACACCAGCATGGACAATGAGTGCATCATATTTCTGCTTGGTTTGGGGTGACCTGCGTACTTGTGTTATGTGGCGTATTGTGGCAGCCTACAGGCAGCTTACTGTACCCTTTCCCTTGTTCAGTCTGGTGAGTGGGACAGCAGTGTGTCTGCCTATACAGACACCTATTACAACTGTATCATGCATGTTGTTTCTCCTTCTGGCCTGTGACTGTTTGGCACACCAGCTTTGTGTACTATGTGTTGCATGTGCTATGTTTGGAGGTTGTGGTTGCTTGGGGTCTGCTTTGGAGGCCTCTGTTGGTGTGGTGTGTTTGTAATTAGGGCCTCCCGGAATGTTTTTCTGTGTTTATGTGTTTGGTTTACAGTTGTGATAGGTCTATGTGGGACTGGGTTTGTGATGTATGTGGTTACCTTCTCCTCCTGACTAGTTTTGACAGTACTGCGTTGGGGGAGCTCAGCCTCCGGTTTGGATAAATGGTTGCATCTCTCACATATATTTGTATTTATTGGGGGGAGTTGAGGGTGGTCTGTGTACTTGGGGCAGGTGTAACATTGCCTCAGGATTCACAGATTCTACTTGTTGTGGCTGGCCTTAGTGGATTGTATGTGTGGACATATTTTATTGCCATACTACTGATCAGTGATTACTTCCCTTTTTATGTTTGCTCTATCATGTAGTAGCTTCCTCATTCTCTTGCATGGTTTGGTAATGGCTGGAGTCCAGCATGCCAGATGCCTGCGTGTATGGCATTGTGTCTTGTTGTTATTTGTGATTGCATAATCCAAGCATTCCTGGCTGTGTTCATGGAATGCCTGTATAACAGGTTCTGCGGTGTGTCCCATATTCTGCACCTGCACAGGGCCTTTAGTGGATTCCACATCGGTTTGGAGGGGTGCAACTTATGCTTTACACATGTTTTTCACTGTGGTTTTCTGGCCAGGAACTGTGGTCAGGATGTGTATATCTGGTGTGATTACTCTATGTTCTGGTCTTACCAGTGAGGGATACACTTCTCATCTTGCCATCCAGTACGCATGTTGCTGATTATCACATCCAGTATGCTTACCCCTCTTGTGGGAGTGGTACGTTGTTCCTGGGCATTTTGGTTTATGGATTCTGGGAACTTTTCTCCTACTGTATTGGTGCTAGTATAATGCTCCCAGTGTATGTCTGGGTATTTTCAGTCAACCAATATAATGTGGTTTGGGGGGCTTGATATATTCAAGTATTCCAACATAGGCCAGGTGCAGTTCCTGGTGTTAGGACAGTAGTCTGCAGCAGGCTCTATACTGGGAGGCGGCTTTAGCCACTGGTACTTGACCATGGCTACTCCATGTTGCTTCTTGTTGTGGTACCAACATGGGGGTGTGGTTATCCTTGACAATTATTGCTAGTCACCCTCCTTTTGTAGCTTGTTCCATGTTTTGAGGCTGTACAGCACAGTATGAGGTGTAACCTGGTAGTGTTAGGGTGCTGATGTGAGCCTTGACCCAGTTTTCTATTACAGGACAGATATCAACATTCTCCATACTGTGTGTGTTTACACTGCACACATCTTGCTGTTTAGACTTCTGGCATTGGGTAGCATTACATCTAGGTTCCTATCCCTTGTGGTACCTATGAAGGTGGGTTTGTGTTTTGAGACTTACCTATTCAGGGCACTCTGCAGGTACTGACAGCCTTTGCCAGTATCCATGGGGCCTGGACTGATAGGTGCATGCCACCCCTAGCAGGTGGTGCATCATGCCATGCTCAGCATGTCTTCCCAGGCTGAAACACATTGGTTCCCCTTTGACTAACTGCATTACTTCAGCCAATTATTGCAATTGATCATCCCATCGTCATTTTGTGGCTTCATGCTTGGTGAGGGTGGATGTTAGTCAGGGTCCTCAAGTGTGCATATAGTACATGGTGTTACATTACTTAACACATGGCATTCATGCCTCAGGTGGTGCTGCAGGGCTGCCTCTGTTGGATGCACATATTACACTCCCTGTATATGTTTGTGAGCAGGTCATGTCATTTTAGGCATCCCTGTTATTATTTGAGTGAGTCAGAGAGGGGTATCATTCCCAGGGTTCCTACTGAGCCAGTGTATGTGCTATGCGTTGCCTCTTTGCCAAGGCCAGGGTATACTGGGCATGCCTCCTTCTGCCTACTGGGGCAGGCTCAGGTTGTTCCTCCTCCGAGTCACGCTCTGCCTGTGATGGCCTTGGCAATGGTGGGGGGCTGTTTGGCCCAGCCCTATGCTGGTCCTGCTGCAGCTGTTTTCGCAAGATCATATTATGTAGCATAGCACATACCATGACAATTTGGGTACATGTAGTTGGTGAGTACTGCAAGGCTCCACCAGATGTGTCCAGACACCGGAACCATGACTTGAGCAGCCCAAACACACGCTCTATTACATTACGTGTTTGTGCGTGTTTCTCATTATGGTGTTTCTGTTCAGGTGTGTGTGCATTTATGATGGGTGTCATCAGCCACGGCTCCAGTGCATAACCTGCATCCCCTACTAGGTGTCCATGTGGGATGTCCCCACTGGCAAATGTCTAGTACAGCTGCATCAAATGCCAGATGTGGGAATCATGGTAGCTCCCAGGGCAGCCAGCACACACATTCATTATTATACCCTGGGCATCACACATGACCTGGCAGTTGATGGAGGGGAAACCCTTGTGGATAATGTAGGCCCTGCCCCGCTCACCGGCTGGTGCTTTGATGCGTATGTGCGTGCAGTCTATTGCACCCACTACCTCAGGGTATTCCTCTATTTGCTGGAAGAGACGCATATTGCTGGCCAATACCTCACGGGCATTGGGGAAATATACATGATCACCGACATGTGCTGACATGGCATCCAGGAGCTGGTGCAGCAGGGGCGGCTCGTGGCATCGGGCTGCCGGACTGCAGCCCCCTCAAACTAAAAATTAAAAAAGAAAACAAAAAAAAATTATTTTTTTTAAATTTCGCGGACTTCGCGCATGCGCAGTAGTCCCGACTACCATGCACAGACACGCTGGAAGGATATATCGCGTCTGGACTGCAACAGCAGCAGTCAGAACAGTCTTGGGAGGGAGCTTGGGATCTCATCGGGAATGAGCTTTGCTGGGATCTTGCGGGTCTTTGTGAGTATTGCGCGGGCAGGATATGGTATGGAGAACAGACAGGTAAGTGTATGGTGAATTTTACTTTATGTGTTGGTGCTTTTAACTGGATAGAGTTGTGTGTGTGGTGCTTTTAACCGGATAGAGTTGTTGTGTGTTAGCTGGTGCTTTGAACTGGATAGAGAGGTGTGTGTGTGTGCTTTTAACTGGATAGAGAGGTTAGAGGTGTGTGTGTGCTTTGAACTGGATAGAGAGGTGTGTGTGTGTGCTTTGAACTGGATAGAGAGGTGTGTGTGTGCTTTGAACTGGATAGAGAGGTGGTGCGGTAGGGAATACCTCAGGCTTGAACCCTGTACCCTGTATGCAGGTGTTAAAGACTTGAGTTCCCTACCCACCACCATTTGTAAAAAAATTGCAGATTTTTGCCTCATATTTGATCTGATCTGTTCCTCATAATATCTGTGGTTTGTAAATGCTGCAATGCTTGATATTTGATGGTGTAGTAGTAGCATTGTTGCCTCACAGCTGCAGGTTCTGCGGTTTGATTCTTGGCTGGGGTTCCTTCTTTGTGGGGTCTGTATCTTCTCCCTGTGTTTGTGTGGGTTTGCTTTTGTGTCCTCCCATGTTACAAAGACATGTCTGCATTATTTCTTCCTGGGCCTCTGCTGAAAATTGTTTTTTTGTTCCAAGTCAGACTGTCCTGATTAACAAATGTTAAATAAAATTGACAGGCATTTGAATTTCAGACTTCAGGTTTCTGAATGTTTAATTCTTTGCAGATTTGATGGTGCAGTGGTAGTATTGTTGCCTCACAGCTATAGGTTTTTGGTTGGGGTGGCTTCTGTGTGGAGTCTGCATCTTCTCCCTGTGTTTGTGTGGATTTGCTCTGGTGCCCTGCCATTTTACAAAGATGTGTCTGCAGTATTAGTCCCTGCGTCTCTGCTGAAAATTGTTTTTGTTCTGTCCGCAGTAAAATTGACCGGCATTTGAATTTCAGACTTCAGGTTTCTGAATGTTTAATTCCTCGCAGGTTTGATGGTGCAGTGGTAGTATTGTTGCCTCACAGCTATAGGTTTTCTGGTTTGATTCTTGGTTGGGGTGGCTTCTGTGTGGAGTCTGCATCTCCTCCCTGTGTTTGTGTGGATTTGCTCTGGTGCCCTGCCATTTTACAAAGACGTGTCTGCAGTATTAATCCCTGCGTCTCTGCTGAAAATTGTTTTTGTTCTGTCCGCAGTAAAATTGACCGGCATTTGAATTTCAGACTTCAGGTTTCTGAATGTTTAATTTCTTGCAGATTTGATGGTGCAGTGGTAGTATTGTTGCCAAGGGCGCCCGCAGGCAGGTGCAAGGGGGTGCACTTGCACCCCCCTGGAATCGGCTGACTAGATAATTTAAAAAAAAAGTTTTTTTTTTTTTATGCGCGTTCTTCTTTAAGAAGAAAGAAGTCCGTGTGTGTTAACAGTCCAGTCGCGGGCGTGACATCATCACTCTCGCGAATATGTAGAAGTTTGTGAGCGGGAGTTTACAAGGATGGCTTTGCAAGCGGGATGATTCGAGCGGGAATGGAAGATGGCTGGGACCTGAAACGGAATAGCAAGCGGGACTCGCGGGAGTAAACAGACGGAAGATGGGACACTTCAGGTAGAGGTGTGTGTGTGTGTGTGTGTGTGTGCGCGCAGTGTACTATAGGGTTGCCAACTTGCCACCTTTTCAAATGTCCAAAGTGGGACATTTGTGGTACACACGTCAGATTTTGCAGGCCGAAACATACCCACGGCCAGTACAAAGTGCACAACTTCACTTTTTTGCCCAAGTAAAAGATTATTCTTGTAGCATTTTAGTTGCTTATTCTGTTTCTTATAACATTTAGGTGTTTCAGATTCAGAATAACTGTTTTATGCAACCATTACAAAAAATATAGGAAATAGTTTTGTTCTAAAATCTCAGGACATTTGCCATTTTACATTTTTTTGCAGGGCACAACTGGCCAAGAGGGACTGTCCTCACAAAGTGGGACAGGTGGTAACCCTAGTGTACTATTGGTTTATATAAAAATGTGAGCAGAAATTGTGTTTGCTGTCTTTGATGCTTAATGAAGGAAAAATTGTTACTTGTTACTGATAGCTTTGGATATGCTTAGCATCACAGTACAAAAATCATTTATTTTTCCAATAACTGCTTTATGCTATTCAGGGTTACTGAACTAAATGGACACAGAGTTTTAGATGAAAAGTACAGTAGGAGACAAACATCTTAATGTGACATCACATTCTGTTAAGATCTAGGAAAGAAACCAAATTTCTGACTATAATTGGAGGCAAAGGTATGGAATAAACTATATTATGGCTAATAGCTGTGCAAGACAACTTCATGCTTACATCTTCCTTGTAGCTGTCAGTTCCAATATCCACTCAAGTAAAACTCATCTCTTACAAATTTCATTTGCTGCCATGCTGGTAGATGTTTCTACAAGCAATTAGTTTTTATTTTCAATGTTTGTACAAGATCCTGAACTACTGGAAAATATCTGTATAAATGGAGAAAGGTTACTGTTCCCAAGAGCTCTTTTATTAGATGTGGGCATAATGTGTCAATACTATTTAGTCAGTATAGCGTTCAGTAAAGCATCAGAAAACAGGTGAGAAATATGTATATATCTGATATCACTCTTAGAAATAGAGCTGCATTTAGTGGTTTCTTCTCATTCCTGCTTGGTCTGTTTCAGAAAGTGTTTCAACTCTTTAGTATTCTTAAGGACAGAAGTCACATAAAATGCTAGCTGTGTATTAAATTCATGTTCACTAATACAGCTTTGATGTGTTGAATTAAAAATATGCAGTATTCTATGTAAATGTTGCACATTAAAAGATTCCATTTCATTTGAGGAAGTTCTGTACATGGATGTGTAAGAATGGAAAGGACATCATGGCCAGAGTCAAATATTGTATGTATTACCACATTTGCAGCTATAATTTCACATGGTTAGTGTGTGTGTGTGTGTGAAATGCCCCAGGTGTACATGGTGGTGGGTAGAGAATAAGGCTTGAACCCTGTACCTTGGGCCCAAGTGGCAAGAGCCTGAATTCCCTACCCACCACCATTTGTAAAAATGTTGCAGGATTTTCCCTCATACTTTTTCTGTTCCTCATAAAATCTGTGGTTTCTGCATTTGTGTCCTTGTTGCCTGACAGCTACATGTTCTCTAGTTTTATTCTTGGCTGTCTGGAGTGTTTCTCCCTGGGCCTCTGCTAAAAATTAGCTTTTTTTCAAAGTCAGACTTTCCTGGTTAACAAATGTTAAAAATGGACACATTTCAATATCAGACTTCATATTCTTCAGAAAGTGCATGGTAACAAAAGCTTTTATTCTAGCAATTTCTAAGTGTACAAGATGGATATTTGAAATGTATCCCTGTGTTTGGGACTGTATCCCCCCCCCCATTATTGGCTTCATCCAGGTTTTGTGCTAGGGTTGAGAGTTATGGTAAGAACTAAATTCACTGAATATGTTTGGGGCTGTATTCACCCAGTATTGGCTTTGTTCAGGTATTTATTGGCTTCATCCAGTTTTTGCTAATGTTGAGAGCTATGGTAAGAACTGATTTCATTGAATATGTTTGGGGCTATGTTCTCCCATTACTGGCTTTGTCTGGGTGTTATTTGCTAAGAGGTTGAGAGCTATGGTGAGAACTGAATTCACTGAATGTTTGGTGGTTGTAGTCACCGTTATTGGCTTTGTTCAGGTATTTTGTGCCAAGAGGTTGACAGCTGTGCTATGGTGAGAACTGAATTCACTAAATGGTAGCTATTTAAGTTTTGTCTTCCTCTTTCACAAAACAGCTGATTTGGCATAGTGGTATGTTGCTCTGTTTTTCACGGAGTCCCCTGGGTTCAAGACATGGCAGTGAAATGTATGGTGGTAACGCAGCATTTTATTCTAGCAACTTTCAAACATTATACAAGCAATGTTTAAAATGTCCCTGGTTTTGGCCTTTTGTCCCCTCCCCCAATAAATTTTGGCTTTTTCCAGATTTCTTGTGCTGCAAAGTTCAGAGATACAGCTGAGTGTCGAGTAGATTTTACAAGGAGCTGAGAGCTGCAGGGGAGCAAAAGTTTAGTGCTGCTTATGTTTAGTCTGCTTGCATTGTTAATAGCACAACAGATAGTGTACTTACTTTAGATGCTGAAGGCTGTGGGTTCTACTCTCACAGTAGGTAAATGCATTGCTGATGCTGTAGTGTGTTGTAAAGGCGGTGGATGCTGCAGTCTTTTTGGCAAAGATACCTAGTAACTATGGAACTGTTAACAGTTTGCTATCCATTCCCTATTGCGTTATTACTAGCTTTTCATTTTTTTTATTGCATGCAACAAAGGCAAGTTATTCTTCAAGGGTAACAGGCACTTTATTTGTAGATTAAACAATGACATATAAAGTGTTTGCTAGCAGCAACCTCTTTATTAGTTACACATTTCTTCAATGTGGATTTTACTACTTCAGAGATTGTGTATTTTTTACTGATACTGGTGGACTTGAGTAGACTTTATGATGGAAATGTTCTGAATTGGGCAATTTTGTCATTGGTGGATGCTTTTTGTTTCATTGTTTACTGGAAAAATGTTCAAAGCAATAAATTTAAAATGCCCTCTAACAACTGTACTGCATTGTACAAGGAATATAATGTAATAGTCAGGAAGGTGTATCAAAGAGCATGTTTGTTATGTTCGAGGGCCTATGATTTTGAAGACAGCCCAGAGTTAATATTTGCCATTGGCAAAATGTATTTTCTGTGAAAGTGGTTTTCAGTGCTGTTTCAATGCATGTGAGTTTAAAGGGCAGAGAAGTTTTAATGTTAATCTATTTTCATTGTGAAACTGCATTGCTTTAATAGATATGTATTAGGGTTTGTGCTGTAAAATGCAAAATAAAACTTTCAAATGAAATCCTAAATCATCGAGAGAAGTAAAGCAGTATGCACATTAGTGTTTATGGTAAATGGGGCAACATAACCAAGGAATGGGACATTGGAATGGCTGCAGGGGGGAGGCTCCATTTGACCATAATTTTGTGAGGGGGGGGTAGCAAACTCATACAGCCCCAGTTGAACTATACCTCTCAGTTGTCCATATCTTTGCAGAATGAATAGATATTTGCTGTTTATTTTTGGTTTGTTCCTCATATAATTTGTGATTTTCTAGCAAATCATTTAGGAATGAAGCCATTAAATGACAGACATTGAGTTTCAGATGTCATAACCTTCAGAAAATGCATGCTAATGCAAGACTGTCTAAGTTTTATAAAGAGCAGTTTTTAGTAGTGTTTGTATGTTCCCCAATATATTTGGCCTTGTTCAGATTTCCTGCATTAAGAGGTTGAGAGGTACGTGCAAATCACTTTGTAGATTAGGAATATCCAAACATCTCAATTGTCCCCAATTCTGGCTCAAAATGTTGCTCTCCCTAATAATCCCTCCTCCAAAATGACAATTTTGGAAGAAAATGTGGAGGGTTTACAATTATATATAACTGTAATGATCAGTTATAGATTACCTTTATTTCAGAAATGCATGTGGATGCTCTTATTTTGTTAGCTGCTCAAGTTAACTGTTAATATTAAAAGGTGTCCCTTTTTGACAGGTATTTTGCATTACATTTTGGTCTGTTTTTCATAAAATTGTGGCTTTCTGGCAAATTAGTGGCAAGTCATTAAAGATTGAAGTTAGAAAATAATGGCAGACATTTGAGTTTCATATTTTATACCCTTCAGAAAATTTGTACTAATGTAAGAGCTACCTGTTCTGTTTAAGTTAATAAGAGCAATATTTAAAAATTGGCCTTATTTTTGGGACTGTGTCCCACTTCTAGTTCTATGTATGGCTTTGTCCAGATTTCTTGCTCTGAAGTTGAGAGGTATGAGTGTCAGAGCCATCACTGTCAGCCAGAGACATTTCAAATTATGACATACTTATTGCACCCCCCCCCCATTGTAGTGGCTCTGGATGTGCCCAAGGAAGGCAAGGAGCAGTTATGCAGTGTAAGTGTGCAGAGTATTCCCCTTCCAAGGTAGATCACAAATATGACCATGGCTTTTCATCTGTCCTTGATTTTGCAAAATGTTCTGGTTTTCTATCAGATTTTTATACTGTTGATTTATGCTTCTTATTATTCAGGAACTGCATGCTGTCACAGTGCCCTGTTGCTCTGTTTAAGTAGCCATGGTTTAATGAACATCAGGTAAGCTTGTCGGAGATTGTAAGATGCAAGTAAGCTTTAGTAAGCATATTGTTAAAGAATTACCAGCATTGAAAGCCTTTTCGTTGTTGCCATGCAAAGAATATTTACATGACTAGATAATGTATAAGCCTTGGGTATTGAAATGCATATGACAGTATTTGTAATAAAAGGACAGGATTACAGTATTTTCAAAAGCTCATTACATTTTATTGGAGACCAGTGTCTTATAGCAGTGTCTGTGTGTTGGTACACTTGTAGTTGGGTGGCTTTAATGGTATATGGTAAATAAGCATTGCTACCTTACTTAAAAGCCAAGCCCTGCAACAACTATCTCCACACTGAAGTCAAAACACAATAGCTCTGGTGGGTAAATGTACTCTGTAATAATCAGGAAAGGCAAATGTTTGAAATAACTACAGCTTATGTGCAAACACAATAGGTAGTGATGAAACAATGCTCTGCTAAAAATGCTTTAATGCACTACATTGCTGAGCTGCAGATCAGTTTATCACTGGCTACCAGGATTTCACCCACTTCAGATCAAGCACGGTGCCGTTCAGTGCAACCTTCCCAGAACTAATTCAAGTCTGGCCAGAATTATTTGGTGTGTGTATAAGAGGGAGGTAGCATACCCCTCAGCTGTCCAGATTTTTGCCCCATATTCCTCCTAAAAGGATTGAAGTTGCTAAATGAGATTTCAGTTTTAGATGTCATGTCATTTAGAAAAATGCATACTAACACAAATCCTGCTACTCTTGCAATTTTCTAAGTTTCTGAGAGCCATATTTATAGTCTGTCCCTATTTATTTTAGGCTTTGTCAAGATTTCTTGCACTAAGGTTGAGGTCTTGAGGGGTGTGGTATGTTTGTGAGAGAGAAAGTGAAATGCCCAAGCTAGAGTTAGCAGGTAGAATTTTCAAGTGCATTTTCAAGGAACTGTGAGTTTTAAGGGAAGCTAAGTTCACTGCTGCTCATGCCAAGTCTGTTTACTATGTGCAACTGTTTTGTTTAGCAATTGGTATCTCTATTGTGGTATAAAGCTTTAAAGCTATGTTAGTAGCACCACAAGTAGAATACTTGCATCTTAATGTAAAGGCTTGAGGTTCTATTCCTACAGCATATACATTTGTATGCTGCAGTCCTTTGGATGAGATGCCTAATAACTATGAACCTGTTTTTCAGCTTGTCATCCATTTTCTATTGCAATATACCAGCTTACCATTTTTTTAATTTAACATAGGCAATTTATTCTTTGACGGCAGCAGGCACTGAATTTGTAGATGAAACACTGAAATATACAGTTTTCTAGCAACATCTTCATTAGTTTCAGATATCTTTAATGTGGAATTATTCAGATTACTTTTACTTCGGCAGAGACACTCAAAACAAGTGTTGCTGTATAATACAAGATATAGAATTCAATTATATATTATAATTAATACAATCAGGTAAATCAAATAACTTTTGCATGACCCTAACGTTGTGCAAGGAACCTATTGCTTGAAAACAGTTCAAAGGTAAATAACCTACCACTGGCCAGATGCATTTTCTTTGAATGTGGGTTTCAATGCTGTTTCATTGAGTTTCAAAAGTAGAGAAACTCTAATGCCAAGTCTGTTTTCATTGTAAGACTATTGCTTTGTTTAGGTTTAGTAAAAGTCTCAGTGTTTGGGCTATAATGTTTGAAATAAAAGTTGTAAATTAAATCCAACTGCCTGTAATCATTGTAGAACTAAAGCATAAAACAGTATGCACACATTTGAACAGTGTCTACAGTAAATGGGGAGAAATAGCCAAGTAATGGGACACTGGAATGGCGGTGTGGGCGGGGCTTGGGGTGGGTGGTCTTGGGCGGGGCTGTGTTGGAAGGGGGCGGGGTGAGCTATGTGGGTGGGGCTCTGGGTTTGCACCCCCCTGCAAAAAATCCTGCGGGCTCCCTTGATTGTTGCCTCACAACTATAGGTTTTCTGGTTTGATTCTTGGTTGGGGTGGCTTCTGTGTGGAGTCTGCATCTCCTCCCTGTGTTTGTGTGGATTTACTCTGGTTCCCTGCCATTTTACAAAGACGTGTCTGCAGTATTAATCCCTGCGTCTCTGCTGAAAATTGTTTTTGTTCTGTCCGCAGTAAAATTGACCGGCATTTGAATTTCAGACTTCAGATTTCTGAATGTTTAACTCCTTGCAGATTTGATGGTGCAGTGGTAGTATTGTTGTCTCACAACTATAGGTTTTCTGGTTTGATTCTTGGTTGGGGTGGCTTCTGTGTGGAGTTTGCATCTCCTCCCTGTGTTTGTGTGGATTTGCTCTGGTTCCCTGCCATTTTACAAAGACGTGTCTGCAGTATTAATCCCTGCGTCTCTGCTGAAAATTGTTTTTGTTCTGTCCGCAGTAAAATTGACCGGCATTTGAATTTCAGACTTCAGGTTTCTGAATGTTGAATTCCTTGCAGATTTGATGGTGCAGTGGTAGTATTGTTGCCTCACGGCTATAGGTTTTCTGGTTTGATTCTTGGTTGGGGTGGCTTCTGTGTGGAGTCTGCATCTCCTCCCTGTGTTTGTGTGGATTTGCTCTGGTGCCCTGACATTTTACAAAGACGTGTCTGCAGTATTAATCCCTGCGTCTCTGCTGAAAATTGTTTTTGTTCTGTCCGCAGTAAAATTAACCGGCATTTGAATTTCAAACTTCATGTTCTTCAGAATACATAGTAGCACAACCTTTTTTTCTAGCAATTTTCTAAGTTTATAAGATGAATATTTTAAATTTGTCCCTATTTTTGGGACTGTATTCCCCCATTATTGGCTTCGTCCAGGTTTTTGTGCTAAGGTTGACAGCTATGGCAAGAACTGAATTCACTGAATATGGACTGTAGAATTGTGCATATTTACTGATAAAGGTGCACTGTAGAATTGTGCATATTTACTGATAATGGTGGACTGTAGAATTGTGCATATTTACTAATAATGGTGGACTGTGGAATTGTGCATATTTACTAATAATGGTGGACTGTAGAATTGTGTATATTTACTAATAATGGTGGACTGTGGAAGTCTGAGTAGACTTTTTATGATAAATGTTCTCAACTGGGCAGTTTTGCCATTATGGGTGCATATGTTTTATTTCATTGCTTACTGGAAAAATGTTCAAAACAAATTTAAAACACCCTCTAACAAGTGTACTGTATTGTACAAGGAATATAATTTTAGTACAATGAGGAAGGTGTATCAAAGAGCACATGTATGTTTCATATGCAAGGGGCCTATGATTCGAAAACAGCCCAAAATTAATCTTTATCTGCCACTGGCAAAATGTATTTTCTTTGAATGTGGGTTTCAATGCTGTTTCAATGAATGTGAGTTTCAAGGGCAGAGAAGTTTTAATGCTAAGTTTTCATTGTGAGACTGCATTGCCTTGTTTAACAGATGACTTAATGTTTGTGCTGTAAAATACAAAATAAAACTTTCAAATGAAGTCCAACTCATCATTGAAGTAAAGCAGTATGCACATTAGTGTTTATGGTAAATGGAGTGAAATAGCCAAGTAATGGTTCATTGGAATGGCTGCAGAGGCTCCATTCAACCATTATTTTGTCAGGGCGGGCGGGGGGCAGCAAACTCAGACAGGCCCAGCTGAACTATACCTCCCAACTGTCCAGATTTTCAAAGAATGAATAGATTTTTGCTTCTTATTTTTGGTTTGTTGTTCATAAAATTTGTAGTTTTAATTCCTAAATGATTTGCCAGAAGTCACTAAATAATAAGTTTCAGACTTCATAACCTTCATAAAATGCATGTTAAAGTAAGAGCCGTTCTATCAACTGTCTCAATTTATACAAGAGCAATTTTAGTACTGTTTATATGTGCCCCAATATATTTGGCCTTGTTCAGATTTACTGCATTAACAGGTTGAGAGGTACATGCAAATAAATTGCTTTATAGAATTAGGCATAGCCAACCTCTCAACTGTCCCCAATTTTTGGCTCAAAATGTTGCTCTTCCCCCTAATAATCCCTCCGCAAAATAGCAATTTTGGAAGAAAACATGGAGGGTTTACAATTAAGAAATAACTGTAATAATCAAAGTTATAGATTACTTGAAATGCATGTAGATTCTTTTATTTTGTCAGCTGCTCAAGGTAGCAGTACTAATATTAAAGTGTCCCTTCTTTGACAGGTAGCAGCTGTATTGTGTGTCTATTTTATATTTTTGCATCACATTTTTGGTCCATTTTTCATAAAATTGTGTTTTTGGCAAATTAGTGACAAATCACTAAAGACTGAAGTTAGAAAATGACAGACATTTGAGTTTCAGATTTTATACCCTTCAGAAAATTCATACTAATGCAAGACCTATTCTATTATATTTCTAAGTTTATTAGAGCAATATTTAAAAATTGTCCTTATTGTTGTGCCTTTGTCCCACTTCTGTGTATGGCTTTGTCCAGATTTCTTGCTCTTGAGGTTGAGAGGTATGACAAATGTGTCACGGCCATCACAGTCAGCCAGAGAGATTTCAAATTGTGACATGCTTGTTGCACCCCACTCCCCCATGTAGTGACTCTGGATGTGTCCAAGCAAGGCAAGGAGTAGTTGTATCTACCTTGGATGGGGAGGACACACTGCATAAGTACTACAGTGGCTTTTCATCTGTCCTTGATTTTGCAGAATGGTCTGGTTTCTGTCATATTTTGTACTGTTGATTTATGCTTATTACTCAGATTTATGCTTATTACTCAAAGTGCCTGTTGCTCTGTGTTTAAGTAGCAATGCTTTAATGACCATAAGGTAAGCTTGTCTGACATCGTAAGATGCAAGTAAGCTTTAATAAGCATACTGTTAAAGAATTGCCAACATTGAAAGCCTTTCTGTTGTTGACATGCAGAGAATACTTGACTAGATAATGTATAAGCCTTGGGTATTAAAGGACAGGATTCCATTATTTTAAAAAGCTCATTACACTTGTTGGAGACTTCCAGTCATCTCTACAGACTTTACCCATAAACTAAACAGAATGCCAATCATGTGTGGTCCATAACCTGTACAGTAATCCTTTAAGCAATGTATCTTGAGCTTGTTTCTTGTTTGCTTTTCATTTTTTACTTTTATCATGTTTTCCCCATGAAAAAAAGTTGTCAGGCAGCAGGTCTTTTTTGGATAAGAAACATTTTTACAAGTGGGGGCATCACATAGATTTCTACTTTCAGCATGTTGCTTGGTACTTTAATAAAGCTGAATATATTATAATTAGAACTGCAGTGCAAGGAGAAGTGGTTTGAGTTGAGTGCTTCTGGTTTTTCTTATACTTGATTTTGACTGGCATTCCAGTAATGTATTTAAAAAGTAATTTATTTTTTCATGCCTCACAACCTTTTGTTTCCATCTAGATATTAAGTAAGCTGTCATGCAGCCAATGCATTGAAATATTTTTATTCTTCTACACTTACTTTTGTCTTGATTGGACTTTCATAATGATGGTTTGCCACCCAGGGCAGCGTATTTAATTAAAGTTATTTTTTTGTGGTTTTGTGCATAGCCCCTCCCCTTTATGGTTGACCACACCCCTTCCCTTTGACCCCACCCATTCAGCGTCTCCTGCAGCCCCCCTGTGATTTGAAGTCACCAGCCGCCACTGTGGTGCAGTACCCTGAAGACTGATGCCTGTGATATACCCATCATATCACCAGTTGGTCTCTGGAAGGTACCTGTTGCTAGTATTCTTAGGCCAACACATACCTTGGTTTCCACTGGGATGGGTTCCTCTCTGTTGGTTCTGTGTGTGAGGCATGGCCTGCACAGCTCGACTATTTGCTGCAGGAGCTCTCTGTCCACTCTATAGCGCTCTACTATCTCCAGCTCATGTAACCCATGGTAGGTGACCCTGGGCCTGTACACTCTTCTCCGTCTCCTCACTGTGGGTTGTCTGGCACCATCTGCATTGTCACCACCCTCAGCAAGTCGCCTATGTCTCATTATGACAGCTATGGCAGCCGCTAGCATTTCTGCTCTGAGTTCAGCTTTTTCAGTTTTCACTTCTAATAGCTTACTCCTGTTTTGCAGTGTCTCTTGAGAGAAACATCCTGCACTGCTGTTTGCAGAGTTTTAAGTGCTGGGCTGGGCTACTATTCTGCCTGTGTAATTGCCTGCTTCTAATTGTTTTCACCTGCTAGCTCCAGCAGTATTCCCTGCTAGCTTCCTACTAATTCTGTTGCTTCCTTTTTCCTTTCTGTTTCCTCAGGGGGGAGCAGCGTGCATACCAGCAGAAACACGCTCACAGTGGCTTACACGTGCGCACACATGCTTACACGGTTCAGGATCTGCCTATTTGGGTTAAAACGTGCGCACACCAGCGCAAACAGTGTTACACATCTACCAACATGCTCCCACATGCTCAGTCTGCCTTACACGCGCACACACACTGCCCTACTCGCGCTTCATGGCGCTCACACGTGCGCATGCACGCCCAGCAAGAAACTTTGGTGTAAGTAATAGTGTACACCTTCCATTTCTTGACTTTCCCATGCTTATCTTGTGGCACTCCTCTTTCCATGATCTGTGTCTGTCATCTGTCATGTAACACTGACCTCCAATGAACTGCATTCCTTTCTACCATTCCCCCCTGTGATGTCACCTACCTCCTACTCTATTCCTCCCCCTTATGTATCTCTTACACTACTCAGACTGTGCTCATTTGCTATGTGACTGTGGGATTCAGTATCCTAACCCTCATTTACATCAGATTGCCTACTAATGCTTAGTTACATGTCTTAGACTCAGCTTCCCCCCCTTAGCAACCACTACACGGTGGCCATGTTGTTTTTGGTCTGCTGGTCCCTCCATTGTCATTCCATGTATTGCATAAAACCCACATTTGTGGGTTTATAACCTTCATTTTTATGTTTTATACAGCGCAGCCCGTTTGTGCGGGGCTGCGTTGCGTTTAAACATCGGCGATCGCCGAAAAAAATTATATTTTTTTAATATTTGCATCGGGGTACCTTGCCAATGGCCACATATTTGGCCATTGGCATGCTGTCTGACACATATGCACCCTTTATTTGGAGCTGACATGGCTCCATTGTGATTTTGGCAGAAACGTACTCAGTTGTCAGCTGAGTACATTTCTGCAGCTAAAACGTCTCTTACACGGGCTGCTTTCTGTTTCATGGATCGCTACTCTACCTCATTTGCATGCCTTTCGGATGCAAGTGAGGTATTTAGCATATCCACGCCCAGTCCATGTAAGAGACGTTTTAGCTGGTCTCTTACATGGATTTTCGGGCTGTTCCTGGATCGCGAGGCTTGCATGGAGTGTTACACATCTCTTACACTCCGTGCAAGCCTTCATGAATCCTGCCCTTAGCTATGAGTAAGACATATGTATGTGTGCACCCTGAACAGACCCCAGCCTGGATAACAACAGGAAAAACAATGCTCCAACTTAAGAGTGAACCTGCAAGATACCCTAAAATTTGTAGACCAATAATTTGCCTTCTGACGCCGTATAAACTATACACTACAATTGATGCAGACAGAGTTTATAATCATTTTGAACAAAACTCAATTATGGCAATAGAACAAAAGGGTAATAAAAGAAAGTCATATGGAGCAAAGGATCATTTGTTATTAAATAAAGGCATAGTGGTAAACTGTAAAAAGGGGAAGAATCTAAGTATGGTATGGATTGACTACAGAAAAACATTTGGCAGTATCCCACATTCATGGATAAAAGAGTGCTTAAAGATGTATAAGATACACCCTACACTGATCGACTTCATTATAGTGACCATGAAACAGTGGCAGACCACCTTGCAATTAAGCCATGATAAAGGACAAATTATTATTCCAAGGATAAAAATCCAAAAAGGGTGACTTTCTGTCACTGTTGCTCTTTTGTCTTGCCCTTAACCCATTGAGGTGTCTGCTTAACAGATTAGATCATGGCTATAATTTGGCTCCAAGAAAGCAACAAACTGTAATCTTGTCTTTGTCGATGATTTAAAACTGTATAGCTCATCGGATGAGAAACTGAAAGCACAATTGCAAGTAGTCAAAACTTTTTCATATGATATAAGAATGTCATTTGTACTTGATAAATGTGCAAAAGCACCCTTTAAAGCAGGAAAACTGCAGCACCAAGAAAACATCAGTTTGGGACAAGAATGTGATATAAAATAACTTGAGCAAGAGGGAGTGTATAAATATTTGAGAATTGATGAAGGTTCAAGAAAAAAACATGAATCAATGCAAATAAAACTTAGTAAGGAATATTTTAGAAGACAAATTAATCCTGAAAACAGCATTAACATCTAAGAACAAAATTTAAGCTATAAACCTATTTGTTCTTCCTGTCCTAACGAACAGTTTTGCAGTGACTGACTGGCCCCAAAAGGCGTTGGATAGATTATTCCAGAAAACAAGGAACTTTCCTGCTCAGCAAATGATTTATAAAAACCACTGCATACCAAGATTATATATTCCAAATTCCGAAGGAGGGCTTACTCGAAACTGATTACATGTATAGATCAGCAATTGTGGGATTGCACACATATCTGGTGACCTCATAAGACCCAAATATAGTGAAAGTTTTGAAACATGAGGAGAATGAATCTAAGATGACTCCCTTCTCAGTCTAGCAGAAGCATATTGGCATCAAGCGGGAATGGAATTCAAACCAGAAGTAGATAAAAATAAGGCAGCAACTGAATGTGCCAAAAACAAAATAAAGAA
>NC_056751.1:169778064-169818064 GCF_019279795.1 Protopterus annectens | reverse complement strand
TGTGGTGCCTCAATTTGGAGATTCAGAGGCATGTGAGTTCCTGACCTATTTTATAGCTCTTGTGCAGTCCTCCGAGGAAATTTACATTTCGAATACAATATTCATATTCACTCTTTTTCTTATTATTGGTCAGAATCAGCACCCATATAGACAGATCTGTAGAAAGGAAGGAAGGTTAGCACCCCAGGTAACACAGCTATTTGGCACCCACTCAGCTGTCTATAAGTGAAGACAATTGCTTAGTGACAGCTAGTAAACTGCCAAATTTATTTTAGGTTGGCAACAAATTATAATATAACAACATGAAACTGCATTGCTACCTTAAAACGAAAGGAAGGTTTTGATAGTTTACAAGTTGACAGCTTGTATTCTATCAAACTATTCATCACCCCCTGCATGTCAGCACCCAGGAAAGCTACCCCCTCTGCCATATGCCTTTTCCTTTAGAAACCAACCAACAGATATCTTTCACTGGAATTGTGATGAGTAGCTGCTATATGCATTAGTTTGAAAATAAAGTTTGTATGCCTTGTAATACTTCCTAAGGGAAGCATTTACTAATATAACAATTTCTTCATATGATTTCAGCAGCAAAAGCTTGCATACCCAAACAAGTATTTTTATTCTGTAATTAAGAATTTTATAAGCTATTGAGAACTGATTTTCTTGATTTTTTAAGAACATTAACAGTACACAAATGTGCATTTTTTAAAAGTTTTTTGCAATTAATATGTTGGTGAATAACATGATCTTATTCTTTTATATACACAGTTTTTAGCCTTGGTTAACTTGGTTGTTAAATATTTATGAACCATGAATTCTCTTTGACTACATTGGGTAGATATGGACCAACAGTTATATGGTATTGTGTATTTAAACTTGTTTTTCAGATTGTTCCTTGTTCTGAAGAGGTCATACTTGTTGATGAAAGCGCTTAACAATATTCTATTAAAATTACACTGAGGACTCGCAACTTTGGTGCTTTTTTGGTTACTTGGTTTTTGGTGGAGCACCTTTTGCACCATTTGACTAGTCCACGGTGTACTTGACAAGATTTGCTGCACCAAGGTTTTGGACTATCTCTAATAGGGCATTTGAAGTTTATAGCTGCATAGAGTGACTTGCACAGTTTCAATTTCCCTGATGTTTCCCCAATTTATGCTTAGGAATAGTAGAAAAAAAACTAACAACACTGGAGCAAACACCGCATTAAAATCCACAAGTGTTATTGAATAGTAGAAAGACACAGAATTGAATTTTATACATCCCTACGGATTCGTTTGTGATGACCTAAAATGTTCATTACAGACTAAAGAAAATGCAATCAGTCTCCATATTAAATAGTTGCCAAAGTCCACAAAATTACCAGTGGTGAAAGTTACCAGCAGTGAAGGGAAGTCTCTGTACTTTGAGCCAGGTACATTATGGTTGCATTTAGTAAGTGTCAAGAAGACCGTGGTCAGATTTTCAACTACCATAGTAAAGTACTGCTTATTGACAAATGTGAATAGCAACTTTAACCAATCGATTTTATAAAAGCAGTGACAAATGCTATATTTTTTAAGTGCACATGAAAATATGTTTGTATACAGGAAAGCTATAAAATGTCCTAATCGTGTGTATTATGTGCAAACTCCCACACATACACACAAGAGCACACACACACGCACAAACGCACACACTCACAGACTCACACACACACACACACACACACACACACACACACTCACATGCACACACACACACACGCACACACACGCACACAGAGACGCACACACACACACACATGCACACACACGCACACACACACACTCTCACAGGCACACACATACACTCACATGCACACACACATACACTCACATACACACACACACGCATACACTCACATGCACACACACACACATACACTCACATGCACACACACACACACACACATGCACACACACACACACACACACACACACACACACACACACACACACACACACACACACACACACACACACACACACACACACACACACACACACACACACACACACAGACACACACACCCACACACACACACTCACATGCCCACAGACACACACACACACACACACACACACACAAAACTGCACACATGCACACACACACATACACTCACATGCACACACACACACACACACACACACACACACACACACACACACACACATACACTCACATGCACACACACACACACACACACACACACACACACACACACATACATACATACACATTTATCGTTCTTTCATGCTTCCTGTTTGTACCCTAAAGGAACTATTAGAACTAGCCAGGGATACCTACATCATCATGCAGTAAAGCTACAGTATACCATCTTTATAGTAAGATATTCTTTCACCTTATGGCTAACCTCTGATTAAGTAAAGGCTGGATTTTTCAGAGGCAGTGAAAATGAAAAATAGTTTCCACCAATGCAAACAGTTGTTACAAGATAACTAGTGAATATACAATATTCAACAACTAAAGTTTCATCCTAGCTAGTTCACTTAACCTGCATGTTAAGAAATACAATGAAAATAAAAAAATAATTAAAAACAAGCAAGTTATAATGTGAATTGAAAGAATGACAATTAATACAGATACAGACATTATACACTTAAAAGTATGTCAGCATCTCCATGACACTCATTGGAAGGAAGAAGTAAGACTAAATAACAATGAATTCATGACTATGAGTTTACTGAAATCTGATCATCACATAGCTGCTTCCTTCAGTCATGTCTGAATTATGTACATCTGTTGTGTACACTGTGTTAGCCATAAAAATGTCATATCATTCTTAAAATTCTAACATAGCGCTGTGCATAGGCATTTCATAGTGGAAGTGTCCCCTTTTGGTATGCTGTTACTCACAGGTGCTCCACCATTTTATAATCATCTCTTTTTTTTTGTTGGCTCAACATATTGACACAGCCTGTCAACTGTTTTTGCAGTCTACAGGATGCAGTCTGGCTGCATTTATTTTATGTAATCCAATACATACCAAAAATACACTGCCACATTCATTGAATGATACAGGAAACATTTATTGGGCTAAACATTAAACCAGAATAAAGCAAAATATTCCTGCCACTTTTAATCAGTGATGCACACAACATTTACAGGGTTAAACATTTCATGCAAATGTACTTTATCCAGTATTAAGCCATATTTTCAAAAGAAACAGCTTTTGGAATATTTTGATCCATCAAAGGAAAAAAATTGCCATTTACGGGAAGGTTAATGAATCCTTCTTTAGAACTTTTTATGTAGGAGGGTGTATTCGTGTTCTCCATAGAAACCCCTTGCCATTTCTTCAAGCTTCCTATTAGTTCACAGTCAGATCTATTGAACAACTGCCACACATCTCTGGCAGAAAAATAATGAACCTTATCATTAACACAAGCAGCTCCAAATTAACTGAACTTCTGGCTGCTTTCAACTAACAGAGAGCTCAGCTGTAGTTGGCACTTCAGGCTGCAATTTGTCTGTCACTGTGTGACCATCATGTGAACAAGTTGTCTGGCTAGAATAGCACATGGAGTGCTGTGGTAGGTATGAACACAAGAAGAGGAAATTAATATGCACTCTCAGGAAAATTCCCAAACAAGTCACGAAACCTCACCCTCATCTGATTATAGTACAGCAAGAAATCTCCAGACTGTCTGTTGAGTCAATCTCTTTATTTTTATCAGAGTAAGACAAGACATTTCCTAAAGTTTCAGTTAATTGTGTTTTCAGATACAGGGTAACTGACTTTCAGTAACTTTATGCAATTTCAGTTATCTGTCAAGGAAATAACTGATGCATGTCTTGCTAACAGGCAAAACTGAAAGTCCACATGCTGTTCACACTTTGGGTTACTTTACAGGCAACCCAGCATCAGCACAGAAGTTTCCTGGACAGGTCGGTTTCATCATATGCAGATGAGTAAAATGCCTAGAAACAGTGCCCAGGATTCATTAACCATGTGCACTTGTCATGCTGTAGCTAATTAAATCAGCCATTTTGTACAATGATGAGAATTGCTCAAGTATGTAAGACACCAAGCAACCTTGCACATCGAGCAGCACCTGCTAGTAGCCAGAACAGATGCTAGTGGCCACGTTCAGGTACAGTAAAGCTCATATCGACAGTATAAATACGGGATTCTAAGCAAGCCTAAACTCAGCACATACATGCAAACAGAACAACGACAATAGACAGGGCAACTTAGAATACATGAAAGGCAGGAGAAGCCTAACAAATAGTCAGTGCTCTGAAACAAATCAGGGACTAACCTAATAATAATGAGGGACAAATCCAGAAATAATCATGGACAATCAGGGACTCTTTTTCAAATGTTAGTACTATTAACTTGATATTTTTACAGAATAAGATAATGTTATTTAAAATACATTTACAGAAGTAAAAGAAGTGTACACCTCTAGGCAATGCCATGATCAACTTTTTTAAGTATTATTCACCGCTTTTCTCCAAAAGTCACACATCATTATAAGAGACTACAAGGTAGAGAGCTAAAATTGGAGTCAAACTCAGAGAGAGAGAGTATAATAGTGGTTATGTAAACATGATGCAGCAGGACATTGCTTTCAGTACAGGTAGTGCACATGTTGGAAATTCAGCAACATTGTCTGCTATACTAGGACATAAAGCACAGGCAGTGCATGTTTAAAAGGAATCATTTGTCGTGTGTTTGCAGACGTGCATGCAACACTAGTTTAAACATTTCCATGCCTTATTTATATAGAAGTAACACTGCAATGGTAAGGGGAAACTGTATACATACATAAAACATGTGGACAAAATAGGAGTAATAATGAATACCCAGACAAGTACTGATAGCTGAAATAATAACGACATATGTGGCAGCAACAGGCATATAGGAGAGTGTAGGAATTGGGATAGTTAATACATCCCAAATCAGCTTGTGGAGCAATACAGAAGGACCTGTTTCAGAAACAGAGCTGTCACTTTGAACAGCATAATAGCTGAAGAGTATGCTGCAGTGCATGTGTACAGATGTATAATTCTAATAAATGTAAATGCACAGAAGATGTGGGGATTGTCATGAGAAAGGTACAAGATAAAATTCCCAGAATATATGCATCATGTGGAGGCGGTCCATTAGCATCAGGACTGTTTGTCTATGAATGTTAATGTATGGCTATTGACATGGTTCAGTATGTGTGATGGGAAGACCAACCCTCATGATAGCTAGCCCCTAGGAGAACTAACAGCCAAAACATGTCTGATGTCAGTCACTGTGCAAAGACAACCATTGCATGGACCATTTCAATGTATTATATGTGAAGAGAGGGTACAGTTGTAGTTTCTTCTACTGCTGCCACAAATACACAAGGTAATGTAGTCTGACAAAGAGCACCTCTGAATGTAATATACTATCATGCCAGAACCCAAAACATCCCCCTGTGCAATGTGCAATACATCCATAATACCTGGATCACAACAGGAAATATACCTCACAGATATGTGCAACAGTAACATCAGGTAATAAGTGGACTGTAGAAACTGCTTGTGTTCACATACAGCTGGTGTACACCAGCCTATAACATCGTTGTTGTCCTCCAAGCATTGTCCACTACCTTCATTGCATGGCCACTGGCAGAGCAAGCAGTGATGCCGGAGGAAAATTCTCAAAAGTCCTTTCCACAAAACAACAAATGACAATAAGTATTCCCCAGCATTGATTAGATAACATGCATTGTGCTAAATGTTGTACAACAAAATACATCATTATACTGGGCATGCGTATAAGGAAGCACATCAATTACTGGACTAACCTCCGCTAACCATCCCAAAACCATAACAAACTATGATAACACAGTTCTTATGATACTCAGTGCTCACTATGTAGACTGACATACATTAATATCTGTTGAATAAGCCATTCTAGTATGCAGCCACTGTAATGTAAAAGTAATAATAGAAGATGCCACCTACAAATTCATATCACACTTGTCATACTACACACACTAAAAAAGATACCCCTAGAACTATGTTTGAATGCATATGGTTTCCATTAAAAGGATTAAATGATTTAGCCTGTCTCTCCACAATTGTAAAAGTGTAGAGTACATACAATTATGTTCATCAATTTCCATTGAGAAGCCAGCCTGAGTGCTATCACTCTGTTACACACAATCAGTGTTTACACCTTGACAGACTTGAACACTGCTTAAGTGTTTGCAGATCACAGAGCTGTATATCAACCATTTTGCCAAAGACGGAACTGCATCTGAAGTATCATGAAGTACACACTTGAGGGGATTACATCAGCAGTTGTTTGTAGTGGTAATGCCTCCAGTAAAATGTATTCTGTGTCTCAAAACCCTTTAGCCCTGCTAGTGTTCACAGTAATGTTTCTTTGCATTTCAGCATCTACTGCATAAGCCAGTTTTGTCTGTCCACCGTAGTGGTCCTCCTCCATTATATTACCCAATTTGAACCCCTGCCTATCTAGAAACTGCACATAATTGCTGATTCCACAGAAGAGATCAACATTACATTTGTCAGACAGCAAACCTTTTAATGGGTGACTTCAGGGGGTGCGTTTGAAGCCATATGACTCATATAAAATATGTTTAACATATCAAAATGATGTAGCCCTGGAACTGCTCCCTCATGTTAACTTATCCACATCCGAACTGTTGATGAACTCATTGCTACCCAATACAGATCATCTGTTATATAACCACAGTGGGTGAGAATGGATGGATTTGAGCCACTACAGAGCTATGTCCACACTCTAAAGAGCTGTGTATTAACTCTTCTGCCACAGGAGACTAAACTACAGGTGTCAGAAAGTGCAGACTTCCAGGTCTGACTTAAGCATTGCTTTGGAATTGTCATATATCCCCTAAAATGTATTTTGATGGATAAAAATCCTTTAGCTATGTCAGTGTTTTCACAAATGTGAGTCAACCATAGCAGTATCTGTAGATCAATGCACACCTGTCACTGTTGTTGAACATACATGGATTACTTATTTATTACTAGATCTGCAGACCTGCATCTCCATGTCCATGCTCTAAATACTGTGTATTAGCCAGTCATGACACAGAAGAAGTCTTACCACAGCTGTGAAAATGAACATATTTGAAAGTATGACCATTGTGTGGAAAGGCAAATGTTTGCCTTATAAGTGATTGAAAGAGTTGTGGCAGACCTTTAGCTGTCCAAATATTTTCACTGAAGTAATGTAAACAAACAACACCTAGCACTGAGTCCCTCCCACACACACAACTAGCTAGTCAGTGTCAGATTCAAGCACTTGTCTATCTGTCTCCACAATCTAAAGAACATGGTGTCAACTTACAGTGCCACAGTAGAAGTCTTAACACAAGTGTCAGACAAAACACATTCAGAGGTCCTTCGGTCCAAACTTGAATCCTGCTACCACAAGATCTCCAAATTTGCAACCAATTTAAAAAACTCATCCCACGACTGCCACTCCCTCCTCACCCTCAACTGGCTTGAACTACCCAACTACCTCAGTTATCTAGAGCTCACCATTATCCACAAGCTCATCTTTAAACCTGCCAACTGCCCAGCTCTTGCTACTTTGTTAAAACCTTACATTCCCAAATGCTCACTCAGATCCAAAAACCAAAATCTCCTTCAGGTCCACAAACCTGCACGACCTCCTGGCCATCTACTGCTGTCCCACTCCTTAGCTAAACAGTGGAACTCTCTCCCCACACACCTACGCAACCTACCTAACCATACAAATTTCAAATCTCAGCTATTGTCTCATCTTTCTTTTAAATGGGAATGTCCTTGCCATGATCCAACTTAACCCCCCCTCATTCCACCTTGCACTGACTCATCCAACTACCTCTACTATTACTTCATCCCACCCAAAACAATCCCTCCCCTGCAAAAAACTAATTTTCTCTGTAATATCTATTGTACTAAACTCTCCAATCTCAAATATACTATTACCCTCTCCATGCATAATATTTTCCTAGCCTACTAATGGCTAGAAGCTATATATTTTGAAATGTTAAACCTACAATTGAGTTTATAACAAAAATATTCACTTTATGTAAATGTTGAAATTTCTGTATTGAATTATGTATTTTCATTTTTGCAACATTGTGACAAGCCAATTGCAAATATCATGGAGCCTATCTGTAAATGTTTAATTAGCTGTATGAAATATGTCCTTTTGTAACATGTGAAATGAAACTTGCAATTACTGTGGAGCTTTTCTCCCCAGGCTTCCACTGAAAATGGGATCTTCTTGACCAGTAGACTTCCCCGGTCATCAAACTTAAATAAATAAAATAAATAAATAAAGGGATGACCTCACCATTGTGTTGTTTATTTTTTATTTATTTTTTTATTTTAACATTTGTTTACCGGGAAAGTCCGACTTGGAACAAAGTCAATTTTCAGTGGAGGCCTGGGGAGAAATGGTCCACACATGCATGATAGGAAACCGGAGCACCCGGAAGAAACCCACAGAAATGCATGGAGAATATGCAGACTCCACAGAGAAGGCACTCCACCCAAGAAATGAACCGAAGAACCTCTTGCTGTGAAGCAACAATGCTACAGCTGCACCACTGCACTATCCCATGTTGTAAAGGAGATAATTGAGCTGAAGGGGACTGATATTGCTGTGGTAGCTCTCTTCCTATTTAAATATTTCTCCTGTGTGTATACACACCAGATCAGTTAGGTATACCATTCCTACTTTGCTCTATTGTCACACTAGTCATTCAGTGCTGGATTTGAAAACTGGCCTAAGTATACCATCTATGGAACCATGGCTTAACTGCTCACACCCACACCACAGAAGAACTCTTACTACAAGTGTGAGACAGAACACATTTGAAGGGATGACCTCACCATTGTGTTGCAAGGCTAAAATGGATTGATACTGTTGGGGGAGTACTCTCCATGAGTAAAATTTTCTCCCAAGTAAAATTATACACACCAGATCAGATAGATATGCCAGTCCTACTTAGAACTACAGCCACACACGTTTGTAATAATTAATCATTGCTGGAATGGAACACCTAGCTATCTAACATGTACAATCTACAGAACTGTGTATTAGTCATTCACACCACAAAAGAACTCTTACTACAAGTGTGAGACAGAATGTATTTGAAGGAATAACCTCACAATTTTGTTGCAAAGCAGATGATTGGGCTGAAAGGGACTAATATTGTTGGGGAGAACTCTCCTCATGTAAATATTTCTCCTGAGTGGAAGTGTATATTCCAGATCAGTTAGACATGCCAGTTCTATGTAGTACTACAGTCAAACACATTCACACTAGTTAGTCAGTGGTGGATTTGAACACCTATCTAGGAGCACAATCTACAGAACTGTCCATTAGGCACTTATGTCACAAAAGAGGTCTTATTTTAAGTGAGAGGCAGAAAAAATTTGAACTCATGATTTTGTCATTGTGTTGTAAAGCAGATAATTGAGCTAGAAAAGACTGATAAGGGTGTACACTCCCTGTATAAATGTGATCCTGAGTGGAAATGTACACACCAGATCACATAGATCTGGTAGTCCTACCTAGCACTACAGTTACAATAGCTAGTCATTGCTGGATTTGAACAACTGACAAACTAAGTATGCAATCTAGAGAACATTGTATCAACAACCAACATCAAAAGAAAGGTTTTATAACAAGTATGTGACAAAATATAGTTGTATTGCTCCTTTCATGTTTGGAAGAATCTGAATGTGTTTTGACAGCTAGAGGAAAACAACAATGTGCTGACCACAATTCAAAATATACTGCTGCAATGACTCATACATCACTTCTTTCATTCACATTTGTAGAGTGAATGATATCTCTATGTGTGTCACATTAAGGTGCAGTGACCATTTATATGATGGATGATAACCACAGTTGTCAACCACTGGACTGCCATTCATGCTTTCTGGACTAGTCATCTCAAAGTCATTGTATACATTTCTCAGTCTGTACATCATTGTGCTGACTCTGTGATGTGTGTATATTGTGCAAGGCAACTGCAAGACATGCATGCCAAACATATAAAACACACTCATTACTACTACTCTGGAACTATGCATCCAAAGGTCATACTTTATTAGTACACATTTGGAAGGGTAATATTTTTCAGTGCAAAATTCATTCACATTATCTACTAAGTAGACATTTTAAAAGCGAACTCCTCACATCTTGCCTACAGTGAGCCAGTAAGCCACATCCAAGTTATAGAAACCACTGACATTACTTTCAGTTTGCCACAAGTGCCTTACTGAGGTACATTAATGCTAGGCTCATTTGCACAACCGATGGCAAAGTATTAGCACGTGTAATTACTTTTTTTCATTCCTGACTTTAGAACAGGGAATGGCAGTGGTGTATGATGCTCCATGTCAAGTGCCATGCAACTAACGAGTACAGGCATATAGACATTTCTGATACTGAGCCATTTCATAACATGTGCATTCTATTAATGTTTTCTGTGTCATGATCATTATATTAAAGTGTCCATAATATGGATACTGCGGGGGCACACCTCTCCACTTCCCCCCAGATTTGTTGAATATCCACATGTTTAAATCATGTTGTTGTAAATAGTAAATAGTGTGGGAAGAAATAGCCAGAGAATTGTTATGGCTAGGCTTGTATAAGCCCTAGGGCCGATAGCCTAGAACCAACCTATGAACCTATGAACTTATGTATTCCTTATACAATCTGTATTTTCTAGAAGATCACTGAGGACTGATGTCAGTACCTAGTAACATGCAGTACATATATGCCCCAGACTTCATATCCTTCAGAAAATATATTCTATTGCTTAATCTTTTATTATAGTAACTTCCTAAGTGTATCATAGCAATAACTGTAATCTATCCCTGCTTTTGAGCCTTTGTCCCCCATTACATCTGGAAGTGTCCAGATGTCCTACGCATAGAGAATGATGAAAAAGAATGAAAGGGGGTAGCATAGTGCTATACTAAAGAAAGGGATAAGCATGATACTTGCATTGGACTAACATAACTATACAGTAGTTTAGAAAGGAAAATGTTATTAGAAAGAAAACCTTAAATAATGTTTGAAATACTGCTGGATTCAAACACTTACCAATCCATATCAACATTCTATAGACCAGAGGATTATGTTATACCTAAAAGCAAGTCATATTTCATGAAGTAAAATTCATACATTTCAAGGGACAATGAGAAAAGTATGAAGCAGGGGAGTATGTGAACATTAGATTTCATTACTGTAATGACAACTGAAACATGTCATATGGAGTGCATTAAAACACTGCAGTTTTTTTTTTTTTTTTACATATAAGGATAATGGTCTCCTCATAGTCCTATCAATTTTACATTCTGTCATGCAGTGGGCCAAGCACAGTTGCTTGATGGGAACCATATTACTGTGGCCAGAGGTAAAATCTTCAGTTTTTGCTATAGGGAGTGAATGGTCATTTACCATCACTCAGCAGTGGTGTGTGATGCCAAGCATCATGCAAATGCTGACGACAAAAATTGAGGGTTTGTGTTATGGGCCATCTCTTGCCATCTGTGTGGTGTGTAAATCTGTTTTAACTGGATTAAAATTGTGAAAAGGGATTGATAGGACAGTGGTAAAAAAGGCGGGCAAGCAGTGGGCAGTACACTGGGGAAAAATAAAAGAATTTGCAGGATGGTAGTGGGAGAGCATCACAGATATCCACTTCTTAACAAGCTAACATTGGATTTATACAGAGAATTTGAGAAACTTGGATAGTTATTGCATCAAGGGTGTGTGAAACTTTAATAATATTGTGTGCCCAGTGAGACCAAATCATGTGTGTCATAGACACATATAAGGAAAATGGACAGCTACATATGGGCTGTATTTTTTGAAACAGGTGCCCTGTGAGAGAGAAGAATGTTGGGTAAGGTAGTTAGGAATTAGAGGGTTAGGTAGGTAGGGTAGGTTAGGAAGTAGGTGCAGACATACAGGACATACAAGACAGACTGGGATAGTGATGGAAACAAAAAGTTGTGAGACACCATGATTTTGGCTAGGTAGTGGACTTATTAGATACATCATCATCCACCATGAGCACACTGAGACTCCAGTCCTTACTCTCTGAACTCTCATCACTGTCTCCTGTCCCAGATATAGTGGGCAGTGCTGGATGGGGGCATCACTTTGAATATTAGGTATAAGACTTTTCTATTTCTGTAATGCATTCACTGAGGCCCCTCCTCATTATGTCCTCCACCAGCCATGTAAGACCTTGGTGGTTGATGTAATCACCACATCTACTGGCACTCCTCCTGGTGGGTACCACTGCATCAGGCCCCTGAGCACAGCTACCTGATGCAGTTGGAGCTGGTAGTGCAGAAGTTGTAAAGGCAGCACTGCCAGGTTGGATCCCAGAAGTGCAGGGTGTCTGTGCTGCCTGTGGTGATGCCACAATAGCTACCTGTGGTGGGATGGTGGTCCAATCCTCTGTGGCTGGTCTAGCTCCTTGTGCTGGTGGCCATTCCCATTGCAACAGTAATTACGGTCCAAATATCAATTAAAGAAAGAAAGAACAATAGGATAGGAGAGACAGCACAGAAAATATTATAATTGCCATGTCATTCTAATCTATCACATTCCATTCATATTACCAAATAGTTAAAGATTTGTCATATCCACATATAAATGTGGAGCTATACATGTGTGTTAAAATACAGAGTAATCTCTTCAGTTTTATATACATTAGGCAAAGAATTATGTTGCTGTTGCATACATGATTTATGCACTCCAGCTCATAAAAGGTCCATGTTGAATGATTATATACTAACTTAACAACTGCAGAATAATATACTTTTAGGTAATACACAGTAGCTGCTGCTTGTGTATAAACCTACATACAGCTATGTTGACTGAAACATTGGTTAATGCAATTTTGCAAGATCTGTTTGAGCAGACATGTTCTATATATATATATATATATATATATATATATATGTATATAAATATATGGTTCTACCTCACTTCAACGACACGCCGGAACATCGACACGGAAATCGCGAGCCCCAGAAGATCGACAGCGCAGAAGACCGACACGACGGGACCTAGAAGATCGACAAGCAGAAGACCGACCCGACGGATGAAAGCACCGACGCCGAGGATGCCGAAATGGGAAAAGGCTGTGTAAGTATGCGGTAGTGACGGACGTTAGGGTGCGAGTAAGGTAAGTGGGGATAGGGGTGGGTTAAGTGAGTTAGGGTTAGGGAGCGGGTCAGGTAAGTGCGGTAGTGATTGTGTTTGGGTTAGGGGGATAAGTGAGTTAGGGTTAGGGAGCCGGGTCAGGTAAGTGCGGTAGTGATTGTGTTTGGGTTAGGGCGGGATAAGTGAGTTAGGGTTAGGAGCGGTCAGGTAAGTGTGCGGTAGTGACGGACCTTAGGGTTAGGGTTTGGGTCAGGGTTGTAGGTAATTGTGTATGTGTGGTTTAGTGTGGGTTTGTAGGGATTTTGGTGTGCTTGTGTTGTGTATGTGGTTTTGGACGGGAATGTGTTTTGTTTGTTGATTGTGGTGTGTGAAGTGTATGAGGTTTCGTGTTTGTGTACCGTCGGTTATTTTGTTGTCGGGCATGTGGAATTTTGTGTTTTTGTACTGTCGGTTATGTGGTTTCGGTGATTGCGTTGTCGGTGTTTTGGTGTTTCGTTTATGTGAGGTAGAACCAAATATATATATATATATATATATATATATATATATATATATATATATATATATATATATATATATATATAGGTTTACTATTAAAATCTCGAAAGTGAAAAAAAGGTACTTATGAGCGAAGTGTTTCACCAAAAGTACACATCATCTAACAGAGTTAATGTCGAAAAACAATGCTGAAAATGTTGAAACATGACATTTTCGGCACTAACAGCAATCCCACCATTCCCGTAACTCCCTAAGTAGGAAACCTAACATCCCATTTATTCAGGGGGGCAAGCCACCCTGCACCCCCCTGTGGAGGGCTGCACCTCCCACACCCCCTAACTATATATTCCCACTCTGAGATCGCACTACAATGAGGAAAGGGATATATTTCCCTTACCGCACTGTACTGCAATCCATGTACATAATCGAACGTTATATTTGCGAATGCACAGACCATTCACAAATATTCCATTCGATTACGTGGCTGGCACACATATGAACTATTTGAACATCTGTAGTTCGAATAGTTCATAGGCGTGCAATGCTACACCGACTTTTTAATAGTAAACCATATATATATATAATACTCTGGAACTTTTCTCCCGGGTTACTATAGGTTCATAGGTAGATACTAGGCTACCTGCCCTAGGGCATTTATAAGCCTAGCCAGAGTGTATTTGGCTTCCGCCTCCCTAGTAGATTAGCCTACTATGCCTCTGTAAAGTAGGTCACAGAAGGTACCCTTTTAAGATTAGTTTACTGTGCCTCTGTCTAGCAGGGGCACAGAAGAGATCCCAGGGGTGAATTTGCGATTTCCCATCCATGCGTCCAGATTTCGCTTGAAGAGGGTCAGCGAGGGGTTATGTCTAATATGAATTGGGATTCTATTCCAGAGTGAGGGGAGCCTCTGGGAAGTGAATCTGTCCCTCCAGCATGTCCTATTTATTTTTGTGCTGTGGTTTAGGTCCCTGGAGCGTGTAGCTCTAAGGGACTTGGATTTTTTGAGGTGGAGCATGTCCATTAATTCTGGGTTTGACATGGCTTTGTACGTCAGGCATAGACCGCCTCTGAGTAGGCGGTAAGCAACTGAGTAGAGCTGGAGTTTCTTTAGTCGAGCTGCATAGGACATCTGTTTGTAGCCCATGATCCTCTTGGTGAGGTACTTTTGGGGTATCTCCAGTTGCTGCAGGTGTCAGGTAAGGTACATCCCAAAAGGGGCATTGTATTCAATTATGGGCCTGATGAGTGACGAGTAGAGGTACACAATGACCTCTCTTGATCTAGATGCGAACCCTTTCGTGATAAGGTAGGCTATATAGAAGGTCTTTCTAACCACTTTGGCAACGTGATTATCAAAGGAGAGATTACTATCTACGTTGGTCCCCAAATCTCTAATTACTTCTTCCGTACTTAATGGATTACCACCTATGTGATAATTTGTGGGCACCTTGTTTTTCCCAAAGGGGATGACTATGCACTTTTTAGCATTTAGCTTGAGGCCGTGGCTCTGGCACCAAGCATCCATCTCTGTGAGACCCTTTTGAAGGATGCTTGTGTCAGCTGGAGATTTGATTATGGCCCCCAGTTTGCAGTCATCTGCGAACTTTGTCAGCCGTAATCCCCCCATGTTAGTCTGAACCTCAGAGAAGTATATACCGAACAAGAGAGGTCCAAGACCTGAGCCCTGTGGGATGCCACTTGTAACTGGTTTGGATTCGGACATTGCACCTGCGATTCTGACCATGTGGGTTCTATCTCTGAGCCAGTTTGCAACCCATCTTGTGATGTAGGGGTTGATATTTAAGCTGGTAAGCTTATTTATGATGCCCAAGTGGGGTATTGTGTCGAAGGCTTTTGCGAGGTCCAGGTAGGCTGTGTGGACTACCTTGCCCTCATCTATGGCTTTGGTAACTGTTTCAAAGAAATCAACTAGGTTTAAGAGGCAAGATCTGCCCTTAACAAAGCCGAATTGGGTAGGGTCTAGTGTCTGGAGGCTCCCAATGTCTTTGTTTATGAGTTCCATGATAATACGCTCCATAGCTCTACAGACCAGACTAGTCAGGCTTATGGGGCAATAGTTTCCGGGGTCCGTTGTGGCACCACCTTTGTGGAGTGGGACCACTGTAGCTGTACACCATTCTTTGGGTACATATCCTGTAGTAAGGCTAAGTTTGAACAGTGACTTAATGTGAGGGTTCAGTTCTTCTTGGAGCTCGTGTAAGACACAGCCTGGGACACTGTCTGGTCCCATAGATGCTGTGTTTTTTGCTTTGGAGAGGGCAGCTTTCACCTGTGCATCTGTGATGTCAGGGAGGTTACATTCAGTTGGGATAGGCATTTGCTCCTTTCGGGGGGGAAGGGGGGGGAGTTTGCGCTGAATCTGTCTGCCAGGATGTTGGCTATGTCTGTAGGTTCGGTATATTTTGTACCATTATGCAACAATTCAGAGCATATCTGGGAGTTACCGCCCATGTTCTTGACATAACTAAAGAAGGCCTTGTGATTATCTTTAGTGTCTAGGGCAATTTTTCTTTCAAAGCTGGCCTTTGATGATTTTATGAGGGATTGAAGTTTCTTGCTATTACTGATCGGAGATGCCTTCCTTTTTTGGGATTTTGCTCAGTCATGTAGTAGCTTCCTCCTTCTGTTGTATAGCTTATTTATGGCCGGGGTCCACCAGACCAGTCTCCTGTTTTTGGAGGAGTGAGTCTTGGTTTTATTTGGGATAGCACGATCCATGCATTCCTGCAGGTGCTCATAGAATGCATTTGTAAAGGATTCTATGGATTGGGCTGTATTATCCTCTGGCCCAGTGGCTTTGAAGGATTCCACCTCAGTCTTGAGAAGTGCAAAGTTGGCTTTTGAGAAATTCTTTACAGTGAATTCCTTGGCTGGGGGTGGGGACAGGATATGGATGTCCAGGGAAATTTGTTTATGGTCTGATCTTACCAATGAGGGGTAATCAAATGTCAATAAATAAATAAAATAAATATATAAAAATAAAGTATGCCTACTCATATGTGACTATGTCAGGCAATTATGGACTGATGCCCTCAGTACTGATAAAGTGATGGTAATTCCTGACCTATTATTAAATATCTATCATTCATACTTGAGTCATACTTACCCCATGCCTCTCTTGAGGTGTTGGAGTCTCTCGTGATATGCCTCCCTATTCCCAGCTATCTCTTCAGATGCTATACAGAACAGAACATAAAATAACAATTGTGAATACTGTTCTGTATTGGCAATCCATGGCATTGTATAAGCTGGTAATGGGCCACTCTACTTATACAATGGAGGTGAGTCATTGATTTAAAAATATTCCTCCCATTGATGAAGGAAGTTCTGCTTTTACCTTTTCAGGTCACTGCAATGCTGGTGACATTGTTCATCAGTGCATGGAATGCAAGTCATACTAGTCACAACATTGGCCAAGACCTGTTCTGGGACCTGGTATAGTTTTTCTGCAAGAGCCTACAGCTGTAACAATTTATGGCTAGTCCAGTAATAATTCTGAGGTCCTCCTGATTCCACCTTTGGGTTCTAAATGGAGCACTACTCTCACAATCTCTTGCCATGTTTTCTCAAAGATATCAGGAAAAATCTCAGGGAATCTGTGCCCATTTCAGATCTCATGTGTACCAGCTTATGTGCAATGATGGACGAGCTAGGCAACTGCATTTGGATGACACATTGCATATAAATGGAATAGAAAGAAATGTGGGTATGCCTTCTTCAATGTCCACTTTTGGTGTGAAACATGGCATGTACAGATGTTCAACAGCAACTCCATAAAATTCTTGTTAATGTTGATATCTCCAATACATTTCAAAAGATATACTGGCATGTGTGGGCATGTTCTCTGAGATGGTGGAAGGCAATTATAACTAGAACATTGACACAACCAAGTAGGACATTATATTCTCAATGAGGTTGTTGTCATTCAATGTCATTCAGTGTTGTCCTTAGTTAAATTTACTTTAAGTAGTAAATTATGTCTTGATGACACACACATTTGGCAAACTGTGAGTGATAGCACCTGAGAACTGAACCAATGACAAAGAAGAACATGAACGTCTTTATATTGTGCATTAACTGATAATGTCAAAGACAACCTGACACTCCCAGGGTGTTAGTTGATGTATATAATTTTGAACATGGGGAGAAATAGACTTAATTTTGTTAAGCCTGTTGCATTTTGAGGTGTTCCACTATTGGATTAATATTTTGAGGCATATATGTATCCCTGTGGAAAAGTTTCCATTGCATTGACTTTTGTAATTTATGTAACTGACATGTTGAGGGCAAGCATATTTGTGCAGTAGATGGCCAAGTTTTAGCGCATGCATAGATTTTCTTTTGACTTTTTGACATAAAGTGCCATTTCTTTACAGTCATTCCTGTATGCTCACAGTGCTCCATAGCAAGTGTCATGCAGTGAAAAAAGTAAGACTTTTAAAATGCTGACTTTGTGTGATGAACTGTGGTATTCATTAAACACATGATGCTTTGCTGTTATAACACATATTGAGAGATGGACCATACAGAGTTGAAAGGAGAGGGATGCTGTACACAGCAGACATCGGTATAATATACACTTGGGGTAATGAAAATCCTATTCCACTGAATCCATGTTTAGGCATATGTTTAAGCTTATGCTGCTGATCTCCTCAGAATTACCTCGTCCCTAGTGTTGCTAATTGTAATGTCTCATAATTTTACTATCATCAGTGCTATGAGGGATGTGCATGACACAGATCATACCTAACTTGTTTACCATCCATTAAACACACTTGTGTTACAACATTCATCTTTTAACTTGACAATGTACTTCAGGTTCAAGGACAGCAAAAAAGAACTTGAAAATCTGTATTTTGACAGCTAAATTAAAACAATACCTAATGTAGATTCAAACCCTGCACTGCTTGTACTGCATTAGCACATTGATTCACTGAGAAAGTTAAATGAGAGGTGTATTTTCTCTACTTAGTGCTGCCTAGAGTGCTGACTGAAGCACATTGTCACCAGTATCATTTGTGCAACTAAGTCTGTGTGCATGTGAAATACAATTTTCAGTTTTTACCTTGAGAATTGAAGTATAATTCAGTGATGAACACTGCTGATGGGCCACAACATGTAATTCAATCATTGTGCAGAGTGATTATTCTCAACTTTGTGGCCTATACAAGTAAAACATTGACAGTGATGACCCCTATTTTTACTGGGATGTCAACATTTCTACATTTGAACCATGTACCTATGGCATTGCCATGACACTTTGACACACTTAACAGTGTTTGCCACCTGAAAACTTTTATTTTCACTGCCATCATAATGCATTCATATTATAAGATATATTGAGTTTTGTTCTACAAAACATATATCAGTACAATGTACACTTAGGGCAATAAAAATGATTTTACAGAAACCATATTCAGGTATATTTTTAAAACTATGTTGCTGAACTCTCCATATTTCCCAAATCGTTATTATGCTATTTGTACTGTCTCATACTTTTGCCCAAGAACTGTCTAAAACATTATGCACATAAGAGTATCTTTTTACTATAATTATTACAATGAATACTACAGGTAAGACAGATCACAGTTATCTTGTTATAATCTGTTCCACATACATGGGTTGTAACATTCACATTTTATATTTCAATTATGGGTTCAAGTACAACAAATAAAGATTTATTATGACACCTCAAATCAAAATATCCCTAATGGTGGATTCAATCCCTGAACTGCTTTTGCTGTTCTTCAAATCATACTTAATTAACATGTTGAGCCACTTTGAAAGTTAAATGAGAGGCACATTGTCTGTAGTCAGTAATGTCCCGAGTGTTGACTAAAGCACTCTGATGACAGTCTCATTTGTGCTACTATTGGCAAAGTCTTTGCCCATGCAAAATAAATATTTCTGAGTTTTTCCTTGGAAAGTGGAATGTTATTCAGTGATAGTCATGGCAGTTTGTCAACAACATGAAATGCCAAGATTCACACAAAGTATGATGCCCAAAAAATTAATCCTATATCAGTGTGATGATTTATCAGCTTGATGCCCTTATACACTTAAAATGTTGGCAGTGGGGATACTTACTTTAACAGATATGTCTATTTCTCTAGATTAGAACACTAAAACCATTGCATTACACTGAAACACTGAGATGCGTAACAGTGTTTGCAATTTCAATACTAACATAAACTAAACCCAAAGTTGAGCACATGTAGTGAGCTTTGTAATTCTGACATTTTGCATTTAGACAGCAATATAACCATGCTGTCACACACTTGGCACTTGCCTTTCACAATAGATGTCTTGCTGAATGTGATCCTTGCACATGTTACGGTAGTGAAGCAAGTGAAAGTATAAACAAATGTCTGCAAGACAGCATTGTGTTACTTTTCAATTTTTGTGTGCACTACTCCATTGTTATTCCTTTGTATCATGAATGTATTGCATTCTGCAGTAACTTTCGACTTTTTTATGTATGTGCACGATGTATACATTTGATATGACTTGCAGCCATTTTGTCTTCCCAGGCACATAATCCTCTAACAATATTTTAATAAATGGTGTATAAAGGTTATCTCCTAAAGTCAGTAAATGTACCTGAAACATTGTCAGTAAGCCTGTTCTCTCTGATTTACCATCAGTAAGTTTATTTCCCATTAGCAGAAGTTATACACAAGTAATTAAATGTGCACACCTGCAAATGACTCATAATTGCAAGGTTTTGCCTACTCAAAATTCTGAATACTCACTCTTGTACTGCTTAAGCATGTGTATGCTGTCCTGTAGATCTTAACTCCATGTACACTTGCCCAGCAGCTCGAGTAGATCTGAGAGATTGATAATGATCTGACACCTGATTTACATATTTAACATGCCCAGTGTAGTTAATCTGCAAAATATAAGCAAAACCTAGGGTTATGAATCTTCCGTAGAGGTGAGGAAGACTACTTGGATTCCCAAGGGCATGCAAACAAAACTAATATTGCTGATTGTTAGAACTGTCACCCTTACATTACTTTTTTAGAATTTTTACAATTTCTGTCAAGGTATGTTATGTTCTATGCAACTACTGATTAAAGAATCATTTTAGTATGTTTTTTTTTTATCAGAATGAGTGCTGTTTACACTTTGCAATGTTCTGCTGTAATGAAAGTGTAATACCTGCTATTGCAGTGATCCTTTACTTCTATTTCATGACTTTCTGGCAGCATTTTCTGAGGATATTTACACATGTCTGACTTGAGAAGCTTATATAGGTTAAACTGACATTAAGAAATCTTCACTTCTAATCTTGTTCTATATCCATGCCACCATTTCCTTCCATTTTGAAGTTGCATTATTGACATTGGGGAAGTATGCTGGATTGTACAGGTATTGCTTATATCACTGTATTCAGAATTATTATTAACATTTTTAAACAGTAGTGCTTGCATAATGATCTTTTTCTGCACAACATTAGATGTTGTGCTGTGTCTGATATATTTATTTTCTCCTTCGCTACAGGAATATGGCACCTAAACCAACAAAGACATCGTCAGTCCCAAGAAAACCTGCATTGTCAGATGCTGAGAATGAGGTAATTGTACAGGTCCTCCATCTCTATGGGGCATGGATCTTAGATCTCGGTTCAGATGATAAACTCTTCTGTGAATGTGTCCAGCAGCAGGTGGTCAAATGGTGTGGGTAGCCATGACCATGACTACAAGGCTATCAGACACAGGGCTCGTCTTATGACAAAGAATTCTACAAACAGAGCGAAGGCTATGGAATGGGAACAAATAACTGCCGGGGGTGGGCCTGCTACTGAACCACTACTCACTGGAATGGAGGGATTCATGCTGACTGCTAGGCAATCAGGTAGGTGAGTGGAGTTACCTAGTGCTGTGATGGATGTGGGGGCAGAAGTGGAAGACAGCAGCAATGTGTCCACTAGTGATGCTCCAGGTATGCCATCTATATATAAATAAATATATATATATATATATATATATATATATATATATATATATATATATATATATATATATATAGGTAGATAGATATAGATAGGTAGATAAATAAATAAATATAGATAGGTAGATAGATATAGATATACATAGATATAGATAGATAGATAGATAGATAGATAGATAGATAGATAGATAGATAGATATAGACAGAGATACAGATCAGATTTACATATAGATATGGATAAAAGGGTTCCTATTACTAGATCGAAAGACTGTACTCGAGAATACGAAAAGAGTGACATGGATTGTGCGAAAGATGGAAACGTCGAACATCCAAAAATAACGAAAATGCAAATGTCGAAGTGTAATGGTTGGCCCATCTGCGGTATAGCTCCGTAAGGTAAGTGTGCGATAGATAGGACTTTAGGGTTAGGATGTGGGTTAAGGTAAGTAAATAGATAGGTAATGTATGTAAGATTTAGTGTAGTGTTAGAAGTAGGGATTTATTTAATTGTATGTATGGGTATTATTTATTTTTTTGGGTGTATGTCTGTAGGGCAAGTGTGCAGTAGTTACGGACCTTAGGGTTAGGGAGGGGTTAAGGATAGTGCATAGATAGTTGTGTATGTTGGGTTTAGTGTAGTGTTGGAAGTAGGGTTTTGTTAAATGTATGTATGTGTATTATTTATTTTTTTGGGTGTATGTCTTTAGGGGAAGTGTGCGGTAGTTATGGACCTTAGATTTAGGGAGGTGTTAAGCATAGTGCATAGTTAGTTGTGTATGTGGGGTTTAGTGTAGGGTTAGAAGTATGGTTTTGGTGCTTTACGTTAGGTTAGAAGTAGGGTTTAGTTAGTGTATGTATGTGGTTTATTTATTTTATTTGGGTAGGTAGTATGTAGCGGGTGGTGGGGTTGGCCGACTATGACAGTTCGTTATTTTATTTTTCACTGTTTAGTGCGTTTGGGATTTTCACGGTTCACGTTATAGGTGTCGACGTTTAGGTATTCGCGTAAAGGGTTTTTCAATTTGGTAATATAGACCCGGATAAAAGTGATGTAGAGTTATAATACTTTTTGTTTAAGTGACAATCTTCTGTTCAGTGCTTATCATACCTCTGTCAAATGCAATTTTGGGTGTCTAGGGACATCTGGCATTGAACCTCAATGAGGACCTGCACGTGATATGGGCAGAGGTTATTTGTCTTAATTTATAGAGACATCTGTAAATATAGCTTCCTATAAAGTTCATTTGTATTTGCATCTATTGTTGCTTTTTTCCGGTTTAGCTAGCATATTCTGATAATTTGTTTATATTTCTTCCATTTTTCTGGGTTTTTTTTTTGGAGTAATCACAGGTGACACTGGCACCAGCACTGTGGAACTCCTTTAATCTGATTTTAAAGGATCGGTAGCCTCTGACAATGAAGGTGGTGATGAACAAGCACAATATGAAATTGCAAAGGGTATGGCTGACAAAGAAAATGTAGCTCCCACATCTCACCCCCAAAGTTTGGACATAGTCTTTATGCCTTTGCATGCCCATTATACAGAACCATCTGAGAATGAACAGGTCGTGGGGAACATTTTACTATCAAAATACCAAAGTTAAAAAAAAAAAAAAACGTACAAAACATCGAACGGAACCTATGACTTCCTGCATATTAATTAGGCATAAATGGAGAATCTGTTGAACGAATTAAGTTAAACACCTATACTGGTATTCATGTTTTAGCAGGGGGGGCAAGCTCCCCTGCACCCGCTATTGGGGGCTGAGCCCCCCACACTCCCTGCAAACTATATATTCCTACTCCAGGATTGCACTATAGTAAGGAAATTAATACATTTCCCAATCCTCACTGTACAGCAATCTCAACGCAGAACATTAAGTACATATCAGCAAATGCACATTTGCATTCGCTGATATCTACTCTTGCTCTCCTAACATTCAGCAACACAGCAATCGGCCAACTGCCATTTGTTTTTCCATGTTTGCCGAACCTGACTTCAACATATAGTAGTAAACCATAGGGAGCACATATGATCAGGGTAGTGTGGTTGCCCCAGTTGCAGAGCTGGTGGAATGTCACTATAGCCATTATGAGGGTGAAGTACCATACAGGGATGTCAGTTGAGGTGCTCAGAGGAGACATGCTTACCGCCCTCCCAGTGATGTTGGTATGTCAGTATATTATACTCAATGCATGTGCATAGCCATCATGGAGGCACACACAAGTTCTGCCATGACCTTGGAAGAGACAGAGTACTGCATGTTATGCATTCTGACCTGTTAAACTGCATGAAGCACATGTGTAATTCATTGGACTGGATGAATGACACGCTGGACAATGCATTGTCTTTTATGGAATGTGTGCTGGAGAAGGGCCAGCATCCACTAGGCTGAAAAGCTGGTACATCATCAGATGGTAGCCAACATAGTTCTGGCCATCCTAGATCCTGATCCTACAGTGGTACTACTTCCACTGCTCCATCACTGGTTGAGGTGTCCACAACTATATGTGGAAGACCACATGGTTGTGGATGCAGTCATGATGAGTGCTCAGCCAGAAAATATCATTCACATTCAGGTAGCACCTTGACTGCTGGCCAGGGTCATGGAACTAGCAGTGCAGCTCTTGGAAGAGGTAGATCACATGGTTGGGGGCTGCAGCGGTGAACTGAATCCTCTAGTATGCATGGCTTACACCAGTCTAGAAAGCCAGGGTGTAGTGGTAGCTCAACTGCTTTGGATGTGTTCCTGCAGACTCACACACAGCAGAACTCATGTTGCCAATGCTACCTCACACACACACACACACACACACACACACACACACACACACACACACACACACACACACACACTTCTTTTGTGTCAGGCTTGCCCTCCTGTGAACATGCACCATCACCCTATGTAAGTAATGATGACTGTGCTCTGGCCTTTGCTCATTTCTTTGTGATTTAGGCTTGCCTATGTCTGATGCACAGAGTGGGCAGCCAATGCTTGCTTAGTCAGATGCCTGTTTTCATCAAGTTATTTACTGAGTTTCATTTTGTTTTACTGCTTAAGATCAACAGTGTTATGATTTGTATTGCTCATACCTGTAATTTTAACAGTAGCAGTATTACAGTATTATTACTTATGACTTACTGCTTGTTCAACCCCTTGTGCAGATGATGTTGAGATTGTCCTAGTCCTGTGTCTGATGCACAGTTGTGAGCAGGCCAAACATGTTTTTAGGCAACAATATTTTTCTTCCCTCTGCTTGAATGCAACTCCTCATTTGATTCTTATGCTCATATCTTTGCTTTTGTAGTTATAAGGTCCTAAAACTATACTTGATCACCTACTTATGCAGATGATGGTGACATAACACTACCCCCTGTGGGTTTGTTTGACATAGACCTGCTTTGGCTTGACAAGCAGTTTGTATACATTTGCACAGGAAATCTATTTTATACCTTTAAGAGCTTCATACTTGCTCTGTTTTGTCAATGTTGCATATGTCATTCACATATGTTACTGGTGATATTCCTGATTTGTTTTGTTTTACTGAAGTACAGAATATACATAATTGCTTACTCTTATATCTGCTCATTACTGGTTCAATACTCAGCTTTATTAATGCTGCTGATAATGTTTTGTAGTCTAGTCTGGGGTTACCTATGTCTGATGCTCACAGTAGCCAGTCAGTATATAGGTAAGTAAAGGAAGGTAAGGTTACATGCATGACTACTACTCTTTGTATGTGCTTAACTAATTTTTGTTGTTTAGTTAAGTGGTGAGTGTGTGCATTATTCACTTTTTACTAGCCAGGGCCATAGCATATTGTGCATGCCTCCAGGCTCCAGCTACCCCGATCATCCCCAGCTGCTGGTTCATCATCTGATTACTCATCTGTGTCTGCTGTCCTTGCCTGTGGTTTTGGGAACAGCAGTCCTTGTTCTGTTTCTTCCTGCTGCAATTGTTTCCTGAGAATAAGTTTATGTAATATGGAACAGACTGTCAGTATTGGGCATATGTTGCACGGTTATACTGCAGGGCACCTCCAGATGTATCTAGACATCTGAAATATGATTTAAGCAGACCAAAACCACAATCCATGATATTTCTAGTCCAAGCATATGCATTATTGTAACCTTGCTCATTGGGGTTGTATGAATTTCTCATGAGAGTAATGAGCCAAGGTTCTAGTCATATCTTGCATCCCCCACTAGATGTCCTTATGGAAAGACCTCCCAAGAAAACCTTAAGCACAAATCGCAGGTGTGTCAGATATGGGAGTTGTGGAAGCTGCTAGTTACCTGCACACACATTATAGGTGTTTCCATGTGCATTACAGACCACCAGACTGTTGCCAGAGTGATAACTTTCCTCCTTATGTACCGCCTTCCCATTTCCCCAGGTAGGGTTTTAGTTCAATGTGTTTGCAGTGTGTGGCCCCTAGAACCCCAGAAAAATGTGCTATAGCATAGAAAATGTGCATGGTGGTGGCGCTGTCCACTGAGGTACATGAAAACCAGATATGCTCTACCACATTCTGCAGCATTGCAGTGAGAAACTGGTGGAGTATTCTTGAGACAGAGGTCTGTGACTCCCCCACTGCATCCCTTTTGGGTCCTTGAAAAGTCCTTGTAGCTAATATACATAATACTACACATACCTTGGTTTCTACTGGGATAGGTTCTCCATGTTTCCCACAGGGCTGGCAAATCTTCACTATTTGCCCTCTGGTATCTCTGTCCACCCTGTAGCATTCTGTTGTTTCTGTTTCATGAAGTCAATGGTAGGTCAAACGTGGTCTGAACACCCTATGCCTTCTGGGCCGAGGTCTGGCAACAACAGCAGCAACACCTTGAAATTGAACCTGTCATATTTGCATATACAGATTTATAATGGTTGCTAATATTTTTAAATTTCCTTGTGGCTGTATTCCTGCACATCTTGGAATACCTAGCTAAAGGGAGCATAGGTTCATAGGTGTGTACTAGGCTAATATCCCTGGAGCCTTTACAAGCCTAGTCCCTAGGGTTACCCTGGCACCGTGCCACCCAACCTTAGTTCCCAGTGCCTCTGTTGAGTAAATCTACTGGAGTGATCCCTGGGGTAAATTTTCTATTTCCCATCCACTCATCAAGATTTCTCTTGAAGACAGCCAGTGAGGTGCTCTGCTTGACATGTATGGGAAGTCTATTCCATGGCATAGGCAGTATCTGGGTTATGAACCTGTCCCTCCAGCATGTTCTGTTGATTGTGGTAATGAGGTTGAGGTCTCTGGAGCATGTGGTGCAGAGGGATTGGGATGTCTTTAGCTGTAGCATTTCTAACAGAGCTGGGTCAGGCATGGCTTTGTAAGTCAAGCAGAGATCGGCTTTAAGTAGGCAATATGAGACAGAGAATAGTTAGTGTTTTTTGAGTCCGTCCATATAGAACAAATCTTTAAGGCCTAGGATCCTCTTTATGAGGTACTTTTGCAGCCTCTGCAGTTGTTGGAGGTGTTTAGTGAAGTACATGCCAACTGGGGCATTGTACTCAATGATTGGCCTAATGAGGGAAGAGTAGAGGGAGACAATGACCTCTTTCTTCCCAGGTGCAAAACCCTTAGTCATGGGATGTGCCACACAGAAGGACTTTATGACCACAGTGGCAATGGGGTGGTCAAAAGAGACGTTGCTATCAACCTGTGTTCCCAGATCTCTTATAATGCCTTCTGTGTTCAGTGGACTACTATCAATGTGGTAATTCATGGGAACCGAGTTTTTCCCAAAGGGGATGATGACACATTTTTTGGCATTGAGCTTAAGGTCATGGTTCTGACACTAGTTGTTGGTCTCAGTGAGGCCTTTCTGTAGGATGTCAACATCACTTGGGGAGTTAATAACAGCTCCCAACTTGTAATTGTCTGTGAACTTTGTCAGCCAGAGTACCTTCCTGTTGGCTGGACTTCAGAGAAGTAGATACCAAACAGGAAAGGACCCAGGACCGAACCCTGCGGGACTCCACTTGTGACTGGTCGGCAGTCTAACTTGGAGTCAGCTTCTTTCACACTGTTGGTTCTGCCTGTGAGTCAGTTTGCAATCCACCTAGTGATATAGGGGTTGATACCTAGCTTAGTGAGTTTTTCTATGATTCCTGAGTGGGGAATGGTATCAAAGGCCTTGGCCAGATCAAGGTAGGCTGTATGAAACACCTTGCCTTCATCCACAGCTCTGGTGACTGACTCAAAGAAGTCAAACAAGTTGAGCAGGCATGATCTACCCTTCACAAAACCAAACTGTGTGGGATCCAGAGTTTGGAGATTCCCTGTATCCTTGTTTATTAGGTCCATGATGATGCATTCCATAGCTTTGCATATGAGACTCGTCAAGCTAATGGGGCGATAGTTCCCAGGGTTTGTAGTCGCTCCTCCTTTGTGGAGAGGAATGACTGTAGCAGTTCGCCATTCTGTAGGGACAAAGCCTGAGGTGAGGCTGTGATTGAACAGGGCACACAGGTGAGGTGCCAGTTCACTCTGTAGGTCATGTAGAACACAGCCAGGGATACGGTCAGGTCCCATAGAAGCTGTATTTTTGGCCTGATGAGTAAACACACATTTTATACTTTCCTGACTTTCTCTACCATGTTTATTTACTTAATTAGCATGTACTTCAGCTCTTTATTCACTAACCTTTGTTTTGCTGCTGGATGCGACATGTACTGCTGTTTACTGAATTGCAAACAGCAAGCTCATCACAACTTGTTGCTCAAACAGGATTAGAGTGATGTGTAGGCATTTATGAAATTCGGACTTTATCTTTTGAATTTTTGAGGTTATGAAGTCCTGGACTGCTTTGTATGCTATGAATGTTACCTGTCAGATGGGGTATGCCTTTCTTCATGTCAAAAAGCTTGTGACTGCATCACATTTAAGTGACTGGAGTTCCTTGTGGATTTTGGTTGTATTCCAGACTTATCTTAGATATGCATATATATCCCGGTCTCCCATTATTGTTTTTTTTTTCTGTTTAGTGTTTTGTCATTTGTTATAATGATTTTATGAAATCTTTATAAAGTATATTATTTAAAAAAAAACAGTTATCTAATGTAAGGGCTTCACACATTTGGAAATTCAAATACCAACTTTTTGTTTTGTCTGGAACTTTCCAAGCAAGTCTCCCTACCCCATGTTCGACTATAGATTCCTAGGTAATCACATCAGTCAAAAAACTTTTACCAGCATGTTTGTAGCCATGTTGTATGGTGTAGAAATGCATCATAATGCAGGCAATTAAAATGGTACAAAAATTGTAAGAAACATCATGAAATAGAAAAATGAGTAGCAAATATCAAGTCACATAATCCAGACAAAATGTTAATTGCACCAGTTATTTTAAGACAATTCACAGATTAACCAGAAGAGGTTTGTTTGTTTGTGTCTTTCTGCTTTTCCCGGTTAGGGGTCGCCACAGTGGAACTCCGGTCCGCTAATGATTGGTAGTGGATTTTTATGTATCGGGTTACCAGCCCTGACACACAACCTTCAACGAAGGCATGCCCCATTCACATATGCCTCCACACAGAAGACGCTCTAGCTGAGAATCGAACGGGACAACGTCTTGCTATGAGACGACAATGCTACCGCAGCACCACCACCGCAGTATGTCCCAGAAGAGGTAAAAAGCAATAACAAAGATGAATAACCAGAATACACAGTCCATCATTCAGTACTAGCTGAGCAGTAAAACACCAGGCAGAACCAGAGACACAGGAAGGTGCTACGTAAAGGCTAACAAATATCTACAAGACAACCAACATGCTTAAGTGCAGCCCGAGAGACATAGAAAGGAAGGAAGATCATTCCAAATGCATGTAACAGCAATATCAGCAAAGGCATGCTTAGTAGGATTTGAGGTTGAAACAGTAATATCTAGATGGATAAGGGAAGAGGCAGAATCACTGCTTTTTCACCCCTATCACTGCTGATCTATGACTGCAGCTATGACCAATTCTCTCACTTTTCAGTGCTAGTGGGCAATAACCTCCATCAGGAAGGTGTTATCACCAAAGGGAAGAAAGCTTTCAGGCATCCAATGTCTAAGTATCCTGTACAAAAGCAAGGAGAAAGAACATGGGGTGCCATTATAAAGGGTGCAAAAAGAGGCAGAAGGCAACCCAGATAATGTTACCAGAACTGTTTAGTTTCCTCCAAAAGGTAAAGTGATTAACCAAGCTAAATCCCTTCATGAGGTCAGAATAAACCAAACCTAAAAGCTATCAGAACATTTCCTGTGAATTTCTGGAAAAATAAACAAGTGCAACGATTTTTCTATGATGTCAAAATACACGGGTTTATGGTTAGAGGATACAGCTTGAAATATATTCCAAAGGCTTCTAAGATTTCCCTTTTGTGTATGTTACTAGACAAACATAGAGAAAGAGAGAGAAACAGATGAGGCAGAAGAAATTGTTCCCCCTCTTTTTCATATTATGATATTTCTGAAGGAGAATAAAGTGACCAGATCTCACTAAGCTGAAATCATTGCTATGGTAAATAAAGAGCCTAAACATAACCACAAAAGAAATCCAGGGAGGCTTCTTAACTATAGAAATCAAACAACCTAACCATTGCTTAAACTGCCCTGTTTAGCAATGTGGCACACAAACTTCAGAGTGTCTCTTGAGAGACAGTGATGAACGACAGTGTCACACAGAATAACAGCAGTAACGAGCTATGGGTATGTTTAGTATGGAAAATCTCCTGTACAATATACTGTTAAAATGTAAATTTGATGTTAATTACATACATATTTATTTATTTATTTATTTATTGCAGTTGGTTTACCAGGATAGTCCATTGGGCCATTAAAGAACCCGTTTTCAATGGAGTCCTGGGGAGAAAAGCTCCAAAAAAGAAAATCAATTTACAAAAACATTGACAGTAAATATACAGGTACATACTATAAAAGAACATAAGCAAAACATAAGCAAAAACATAAATGTACTTAACATTTGTCAGTGACAATCTTGGTACAGGCTAACGAAGGAATAAAAGCAAAACATAAAAGCATTTTAATGAACGAGCATAGTAGATGAATAGAGTAGAATGTTGGTACAGGGAAAGGTAGAGTTGGTTATGTGGGGTGGGTACAAGAGCATTCCCATTGAGATTCTAGGTGTAAGAAAAGTGATTTCTTGAAGGTGGAGTGGTTAGAGGTAGTGCGGATGTTTGGAGGTAGGGAATTCCAGAGGCGAGCAAGGCTGAAGGAAAGGAGGTTTTTGCCTGGGGGATGATTTGGTTTGTGGACCTCTAGAAGCTTTTGATTATTAGGCCTTAGAACTCTATTTGGATGGTGCATTTTAAAGGCAGAGGAGAGGGAGGGACAGTTGGAGGGGTTTAGAATAAGCATATGGGCTAGAGTTAGTTGAGTATAAGCAAGATAGTTGGGAAGTTCTAACCATTTTAGTTTATGGAGGGAGAGACAGTGGTGAGTGGAAGACTTATGGGTGGTAGCGAATCTAGCTATTTTGTTATAGCAAGAGGTGAGCTGTTTTTTTAAGGAGCACTGAATATTAGTAAGAAGTAGGGCACCATAGAGGAGGGAGGGAATGAGGAAGGAAGAAGCTAGAGTGATTTTAGTGGTAGGTGTGAGGTAGGCATTTTGTCTGTATAGCATACCAAGTTTTTGGTGTGTTTTTTTGATGTTCTTTTGTAGGTGGGAACTAAATTTTAGTTGGTTGTCAATGTGGACCCCAAGAAGTTTGGTCTCTGACACTATTTCAAGAGGAGAGTTATTTTGACTGGTAACTAAGAGTGAGTTTATGTTGGGGGGAGGGAGTTTGGAGTGAGTAAATAACATTAATTTGGTCTTTGTGGCATTGAGAGCTAGATGATTGCAAAGCATCCATTGCTCAGTGGAAGAGAAGGCGTCTTGAGTAAGTTTTTGTAGGATGGAGATAGAAGAGGCGGAGCAGATGATAGTGGAGTCATCTGCATATTGGATAATGCTAGAGAAAGGGATAGATTTGTGGAAGTCATAAATAAAGATGTTGAATAGAAGAGGGCCCAGTATAGAGCCTTGTGGGACTCCGGTGGGGGTGCTTAGGAAGGAGGAAGTTGCTTTTTTCCATTTTACAGCTTGATTTCTGTCTGATAGATAACTAGAGAACCAGTTCAGAGAGGAGGAGGATAGGTAGAGTTTGGAGAGTTTAGTTAAGAGCAGGCTGTGAGAGATAGTATCAAAGGCTTTGGAAAGATCAAGGAGTAAGGTGGAAACAATTTGTCCAGAGTCTCGGGCTTTATTTACTATTTCAAGGAAAGAGAGAAGGGCAGTCATGGTACTATGATTAGGTCTGAAGCCATGCTGTGTGGGGGTTATGAAGTTGTTATCTAGGAGATGAGGAAGGAGTTGGATTTGCACACATTTCTCAAGGATTTTTGAAATGGGGGACAGGATGGCTATGGGTCTAAAATTGGTAGTGTTATTATTGTTACCTCCTTTGTGTAATGGTATAATAAAAGCTTGTTTCCAAATTTGGGGAACTGTGCCTTCTAGTAGGGAGCGGTTGATTAGGATGCTAATAGGGTAGGCCAGACTTTCGGCAGCAATGTTAAGAAAGTAGGAAGGGATATTATCAGGAGCATTGGTACATGGTTTTAATTTCTGGAGGAGTTTCTTAATAGTAGTTGTAGGAATGGGATTTAAAGTGAAGATAGTGCAGTCGGGTGGTGTTGAATTTTGGGGTTGTATGGGTGAGGATAGAATTTGTGTGGAAGAGGAGGTAGAGGAATTAGTGGGTTGGGAGGAGGTAGAGAATGAGGAGGTTAGTTTTGAAATAGAGTCAATAAAGAAGGAGGTAAATTGTGTGGCTAAATCTAGTTCTGGAGCATTTGGATCAGGGGTAGGAGTATCTGGTTTGCTGGGGTGGAGGAGAGTGGAGATTCCTTTCCAGAATTTTTGAGGGTTGCTTTTGTTATGGTTTTGGAGTGTGGAGAAATAGTTTTTTCGATCAGAATAGATAAGTTTTTTAGCTTTATTGCGGAGCAGTTTGTATTCGTTGAGGAGTGGGGTTGTCTTGTGTTTTTGGTAGCGTGCCCACACTTTGTCTCTTTGTCTCATGAGAGATAGAGTAGTTTTAGATAGCCAAGGGGCTGATTTAGTTTTTATTCTCTTAGTCTGTAGGGGAGCTTGAGAGTCAAGTAATTTTAGGAATGTGGAGTTGAAGTATGAGACTGCATTGTCTAGAGGTAATGTTTTTAGACAAGCCCAGTTTACTGCATTAAGTAAGTTACATTACCTTAGTTGGTTCAAAAGTGATTCTAGTAGCTGGGATGACAGGTAATGGTGACTAGAAATTTGATCCTACAGACCGCTAGATTTCAAGTAGAAGTGCAGTGGATATCCTACTGTGTGGAACGCTAGAAGTCCTTCATATATTAGATTACTTGCCTTACAATCACATAATATGGATATACCAGAATGGAATGCTGGAACTCTCATAAATGTACTTTACTTATTTAAATATAACGATTAGGTATAAAATAAATGATTTCTGGTATGGCCCAAGAGAATATTCTACAAATCTTTGCAGTATCACAGTATAAATATAGCAGCTGACAATAGGTATAATATCAGAAACATTGCTAACAGACTTTCTGTTTTTCTGTTTGCCTATTTGCTATTTAAAAGTAAAGAGACCTATACTGACTTCAGGTTTGTGTGGGTGCTTTGAAGGTGAAGTCAGTATCCTCAAGTGAGCCTGCTTGTTTTGGATCACTAGAAGTTCTGAGATGAAGACATCCAATGAGTCTGCACAATCATTTCTTCTCATTTCTTCTCAAGTTAAGATTTATGGTGCTACACATCTGTGTTCCTTGTTTCCATTTTCTTTAATGATTACCCCATGGTCCAGATTTTCTTTATGCAAATATTAACACATCCTATAGACTGCATAACCTTATGTCTATTTAATAAATTGGCCCATTTGTATAGCTATATTAGCAAAGGTTATATATACTGCCAGCTTTTATTTTCTGTTTATGTATATAGTTATAGAAGCTGTGATCTCCAGACTAGTGTTTTTACCACATAGTTTAGCCACAATATAGAAAATGCAAAGCACTATTCCATTAAGCAAAATGATCAAATAATAAAAAATATTAGCATTTACTCTGAAATTGCTGTATACATTTTCTATTGTGAAGTTATGTAAATCATCATCATCAGTCCCCTTTCTCCCATTTACTTCATGGGGTTGGGGTGTTCTGTCATCTGTCACTATGTCTCTCGATTCAGAGCCACTCTCCTTACTTTCAACACCTATGACTCACTGGCGCAGGTCTTCCCCCACACAATCCAGCCATCTCTTTGCTGGACACCCTTATTTCCTCTTGTCCTCTTCCTGTCTGACCAAAATCTTCACCAGATTATATTCTGCTTTGTTGTGCATGTGGCCAAACCACCGTAATCTGTACTGTTTGACCTTATTTTGCAATTGGAACTACTTTGGCTTCTGCTCTGATGTTGTTATTTCTTCATCTGTCCCACAGTATGCATCCTACCACCCATCTAAGGCACTTAATCTCTATCACCTTTAGCTTCCTCATCTTCTCTGCCCTTACTCCATAGGTTTCTGTATCATACAGTAGTACTGATCACACCGCTGTTTAAACACCATATTTTCAGCTTCTTTGGCTTTCTTCTGTCATATACTATCCCTGAAATTCTGTGCTAGTTGGCTCCAACCCCTCTTATTCTACCTTTGATCTCCTCATTTGGAGTTTCCTTCTCTTCCACCACCATTCCTATTCAGCAATTTTCCCTTCTACCTAGGTTTTCAGCTTACCTGATATCCCCATTTGCTGCCATTACAACAGTTTTATCTGTACTCAGTTTTATCCCATGTGCCTTCAGTTTTGCATTCCATTCCGATACCCTTTGCTGAAGTTTTTGCTCAGAGACTGTCTGTAATGCCACATCATCTGCGTACAGCAACTTTGTTAATCTGTCTCCTCCATTCTATTTGCTGATGAAGTCCATCATCAGTATAAACATTAGAGGGCTCTGAGCTGAACCCTGATGCATATCCACTGCCACTGGGTACTGCTCTGTGAGACTGACCACTGTTCATATTTGAGTCATTAGGACCTTGTGCATAGCCTGCACTAATTCTACCAATCTTTCTAGGGCTTTGACCCACTGCAGTACTGCCCAAATCAGCTTTCTTAGAACATTGTCATATGCTTCCTGCAAGTCTAGGAATGCCCAGTTGGACTCTTTCCTCATCTTTAGCGTCTTCTCAACTATCTGTCTCACTGAACATTGGGTCAGTTCTGCTGCATCTGATCTGATCTGCTCATCTCCCAACTTACTTTCTACTGCTCTGTGTATTCATTTAGCAATCACCATCTCCAGTTCATTCGTGCAGTGTGGCAGGAGTTTGATACCTCTGCACTGCATACAGTTGTGAACGTCCCCTTTGCTCTTAAACACTGGCACTAGTATGCTTATTTTTGTCATGTAGTGTATGCCTTTCTCTCCATACTGTTATGAGTACCCTCAGAAGCCATTTCACCCCATCTCACCCAGCACCTTTATCATCTGCTGCAATCCCATCTGAGCCTGCTGCTTCCCCTGACTTCATTTTCCTTAGTCTTGTTCTTACTTCTTTTAGGGTGGGCTCCTCCTCTTATCTCATCATAGGCTCCTCCTCTTATCTCATTGTAGGCTCCTCCTCTTATCTCATTGTAGGCTGTGTCTGGCGCAGTACAGCTTCTGTGGGGTTTTCTTCATTCAGAAGCCATTTAAGGTACTCTTTCCATCTGCCTTTGATGTCCTGTGGACTGGTGAGCAGTTTGTTACTGGCATCCCTTACAAAGGGTGTCTAACTATCTTATTTATTTTTCTGTCTTTGCCTTCAAAGCTAATAGCATTTCTTTGTGCCATCTAATAAGAAGTCACTTTCCAGAAGGTGGCAGAGTGACTCTGATGCCTTGTCATTTGCTATTGCATCTCCTCTCTTAGCCTCTTTGTTAGCCAACCAGTATTCCTTCCTAGTGTGATCCATCTTTCCTATCTCCCACTTTTTCCTGCATTCCTTCTTTCTCAGCCACATACCTGCTCTGCGGTTCTTACACATTCTGTTTTGATGTGCTGCCATTCATCTTCATCTACATCTATTTCCTCTTCCTCCTGAGGTTCTAGAGCCCTGAGTAAATCTTTGAACTCTTGGAAGTTCCAATGTGAATTTATGTAAATGATCTGCCCTATTAGCTATTTGAAATTGCTACAGATATTATCCCACAATATTTTGCTATAAATTCTAGATAGTTTACATGAACTGTGACAAATGTCAAAGCAACTGTAACAAAAGACACAGCTTTTCAAGAATACACACAAACACATAAAAAATGCAAATATGTAAAATAAATGATTAAGACGAGCGGTATGTTGTATTTATCCTTTCGAATAATAAGGACAATATTCAGAACTATGGAATCCAGAATGGGTTTATTGAGCTAATAAGAGTGATACAAGTGCAACTGCTGTTTCAAATGAAGTAACAGTCTGAACACAGCATGTACATTGCGCAATCAAAGTTTATTATTATTTGTTATGCTATTATTGCCTCCATTATCTGCTGATTAGCAACCCTCCCTTATGGCTCTTCAGTCCAGTTGTTCTTCTGCATCTGGGCAGTTCCCATGGCCAGGGCAACAACCAACCTCACAGTTCATCATCCAGATAGCCACAGAGGCTGTTTGCACCTTTGCTGGCATCACAACAGTGAATGTGTTACTCATTAAGCCCTAACCACAAGCCTAGTGGCTGATGTCTACATCCATGTTGTATCAACACCTTCTATGATCTCCCTCTGCATGCGTGTGTTACTGCTACACACAGCAAGACCAACTATCATGCACTAAACCCACTTCTCTAGTCTTGGTCATTTTGGTGCCTCACAAAACTCTACTTTTTTGGTGGCAAATGGAGAGTAGAACAACTATTGCCTCTCCCTAGGATGGGTGAGGCAGTGTGGCTACTCACTCCCACCCAGTGCCACCTGGATTTTCTAGCATATAATCAGCTTTGAGGTTACTAAACCTTGGGTTCCCCCCGATAGAGGCTTCTTACCACAACATAATATTCAACCAACTGCATATTACCGCACTTAGTCCTCTGTCTGATCTTCAACTTCATCACAGAATATATTGGCTTTTCTTTGTAGTCCTCAGGACTTGAAGGATGCATTTTGGTGGTAGCTATATTGCCTCAGATATACCAGTTTTGTATAAGCAAATGCAACTATTACTTTGCTCATTTGATGGCATTGAACTTGAGTTATGAAGTAATAAGTTTAAACACTTTATATGCTTGACCACAGTTTTGCTTGTCTGCTTGACATTTAATTATTTCATAGCAAAATACTTTAAGATGGACAAATATGAATCACAGGGTATGACAAAGGATTTATTATGGAATTAATGGATATGGGAGCATAAGTGAAAAGATGGAACAAGCTCTGGGATGGGCAATGTAAAGTGCATTTCTATCAAAAGGTGTACTTATGGTATTCGTTAGCATTAATGCTGTCTTTAGATATGCAGCAGTGTGTTTCATCACATTAATACTGTCTTTAGATATACAGCAGTGTGTTTCATCACATTAATACTGTCTTTAGATATGCAGCAGTGCGTTTCATCACATTAATACTGTCTTTAGATATGCAGCAGTGTGTTTCATCACATTAATGCCAACTTTACATATGCAGCAGTGTGTTTCATCACATTAATACTATCTTTAGATATGCAGCGGTGTGTTTCATCACATTAATGCTGTCTTTACATATGCAGCAGTGTGTTTCATCACAGTAATGCCGTCTTTAGATATGCAGCAGTGTGTTTAATCACATTAATGCTGTCTTTAGATATGCAGCAGTGTGTTTCATCACATTAATACTGTCTTCAGATATGCAGCAGTGTGTTTCATCACATTAATGCCGTCTTTAGATATGCAGCAGTGTGTTTCATCACATTAATACTGTCTTCACATATGCAGCAGTGTGTTTCATCACATTAATACTGTCTTCAGATATGCAGCAGTGTGTTTCATCACATTAATACTGTCTTTAGATATGCAGCAGTGTGTTTCATTACATTAATACTGTCTTCAGATATGCAGCAGTGTGTTTCATCACATTAATACTGTCTTCAGATATGCAGCAGTGTGTTTCATCACATTAATACTGTCTTCAGATATGCAGCAGTGTGTTTCATCACATTAATACTGTCTTCAGATATGCAGCAGTGTTTTTCATCACATTAATACTGTCTTCAGATATGCAGCAGTGTTTTTCATCACATAAATACTGTCTTCAGATATGCAGCAGTGTGTTTCATCACATTAATACTGTCTTCAGATATGCAGCAATGTGTTTCATCACATTAATACTGTCTTTAGATATGCAGCAGTGTGTTTCATTACATTAATACTGTCTTCAGATATGCAGCAGTGTGTTTCATCACATTAATACTGTCTTCAGATATGCAGCAGTGTGTTTCATCACATTAATACTGTCTTTAGATATGCAGCAATGTGTTTCATCACATTAATACTGTCTTTAGATATGCAGCAGTGTGTTTCATTACATTAATACTGTCTTTAGATATGCAGCAGTGTGTTTCATCACATTAATACTGTCTTCAGATATGCAGCAGTGTGTTTCATCACATTAATACTGCCTTCAGATATGCAGCAGTGTGTTTCATCACATTAATACTGTCTTCGGATATGCAGCAGTGTTTTTCATCACATTAATACTGTCTTCAGATATGCAGCAGTGTTTTTCATCACATAAATACTGTCTTCAGATATGCAGCAGTGTGTTTCATCACATTAATACTGTCTTCAGATATGCAGCAGTGTGTTTCATCACATTAATACTGTCTTCAGATATGCAGCAGTGTGTTTCATCACATTAATACTGTCTTCAGATATGCAGCAGTGTGTTTCATCACATTAATACTGTCTTCAGATATGCAGCAGTGTTTTTCATCACATTAATACTGTCTTCAGATATGCAGCAGTGTGTTTCATCACATTAATACTGTCTTCAGATATGCAGCAGTGTTTTTCATCACATTAATACTGTCTTCAGATATGCAGCAGTGTTTTTCATCACATAAATACTGTCTTCAGATATGCAGCAGTGTGTTTCATCACATTAATACTGTCTTCAGATATGCAGCAGTGTGTTTCATCACATTAATACTGTCTTTAGATATGCAGCAGTGTGTTTCATCACATTAATACTGTCTTCAGGTATGCAGCAGTGTGTTTCATCACATTTATTCTGTCTTTAGATATGCAGCAGTGTTTTTCATCACATTAATACTGTCTTCAGATATGCAGCAGTGTGTTTCATCACATTAATACTGTCTTCAGATATGCAGCAGTGTGTTTCATCACATTAATACTGTCTTCAGATATGCAGCAGTGTTTTTCATCACATTAATACTGTCTTCAGATATGCAGCAGTGTTTTTCATCACATAAATACTGTCTTCAGATATGCAGCAGTGTGTTTCATCACATTAATACTGTCTTCAGATATGCAGCAATGTGTTTCATCACATTAATACTGTCTTTAGATATGCAGCAGTGTGTTTCATTACATTAATACTGTCTTCAGATATGCAGCAGTGTGTTTCATCACATTAATACTGTCTTCAGATATGCAGCAGTGTGTTTCATCACATTAATACTGTCTTTAGATATGCAGCAATGTGTTTCATCACATTAATACTGTCTTTAGATATGCAGCAGTGTGTTTCATTACATTAATACTGTCTTCAGATATGCAGCAGTGTGTTTCATCACATTAATACTGTCTTCAGATATGCAGCAGTGTGTTTCAACACATTAATACTGTCTTCAGATATGCAGCAGTGTGTTTCATCACATTAATACTGTCTTCAGATATGCAGCAGTGTTTTTCATCACATTAATACTGTCTTCAGATATGCAGCAGTGTTTTTATCACATTAATACTGTCTTCAGATATGCAGCAGTGTTTTTCATCACATAAATACTGTCTTCAGATATGCAGCAGTGTGTTTCATCACATTAATACTGTCTTCAGATATGCAGCAGTGTGTTTCATCACATTAATACTGTCTTTAGATATTCAGCAGTGTGTTTCATCACATTAATACTGTCTTCAGATATGCAGCAGTGTGTTTCATCACATTTATTCTGTCTTTAGATATGCAGCAGTGTTTTTCATCACATTAATGCTGTCATCAGATATGCAGCAGTGTGTTTCATCACATTAATACTGTCTTC